>NC_057801.1:603674745-603975662 GCF_018294505.1 Triticum aestivum
GAGTGTGTCACATAGAGATCTCCAATTCTAACATGGATTTCGCATTTCACGGTATCCATGCTACTTTTTAAATACAAATTCATATGTATATGATGTACACCATGGTAGTGAGAAAACTTTGGGTGGATTCAGACATATTACCTACTAAATAGCACAACAATCGAGTCAATGTCAACTTTTCCAAACCTAGTATGGCATGAATTCGAAATAATTACCCATATGCATGGTCCTCAATTCAAATCTTACAATGTACACTAAATTGAAACGTCGAAATAAGTCTAGTACTATCTACATTCAAATGTTGTTTTTAGCCCCACCCCCCGGCACACACGCTACATACTTCCTATATCGATCAATCTTCCTCTCCTAACCACCTTAGGAAGCTATCGGTTTCTGACACATGTTCATTCTTTCTCTCCATGTTTCGATCTCTAACTCTCTCAACTACACAACCCCCTTTTCCCACTCTTTTACCAAATATATCTACCTCACACACCCGCCACTGCACCCCATGCCAAGCTCTCTCTTTCTCTCTCTCTCTCTTTCTCTCCCCTCCCACTCTCTCTCACTAGATACATGCATTGCCTATCTAGCCCCCCTCTCATGCGCACGCACGCACATTGTCTATCTAGGTCACTCCCTCGAGACTGTCTCACTCTTTCTTCCGCACAGCGGGCCACACTCGCTCAATCTTGCTCTCTTTATCTGAGTCTCGATTAACCTCACTTTCTTTCACACACAAATGATATATCTCCATGTTCGGGCCTCGATCGACACACTCTATACTCTCTCACACAGATTGTCTATCTAGGCCAGTCCATCCAAGCTACCCCCACTCCTTTGACCTCATGGAGGGCCACGCTCGCTCAATCTCTCTCTCTCTCTCTCTATCTCTCTCTCTCTCTCTCCGTCTCTGTTTATATGTCTCTCTTTGTATGTCTCGATTGACCTCACTCTTTCTCTGACACAAACGATATATCTCCATATTTGAGCCCAATTTGACATATTCATATTGTATACTCTCTCACGCACATTGTCTATCTAGGTCACTCTCTCCAACCCGTCTCACTTTTTCAATCACCCGACGACCCACACTCGCTCAATCTCTCTCCCTTTATATATGTAATCGATTGACCTTGCTTCCTCCCACACACAAAATATATCTACATGTTTGTGACTGGATCATCTCTCAAGCTCTATCTTACAACTCTCACCCTTCCCAAAAGCTCAATCGGACAATATCTCTCCAAAGCATATATATATTTTCCATGAATGTCGGAAGACACTCACTTTGTCTCTCTATCTATCTGTGTCTCGATTGACCTCACTTTCTCACGCCGTATCTTCCACACATTGAAGCTACCTCTCCATCCCTCACAAAGCCGGAGCTATTTACATTGCGAGGGGGACTCCAACCTTGGATTAAGTTGTGAAGGCATTTATTCCGGTGGGTTTAGATTATATTTTTGTAGCATTCGGCCCACAACTACTCCAAACACCGTTGCAACCCCTGGACCTCCCCCAATTGATTTCCCTCTGGCTCGGTCATCGCTCCCTCGCACCTTCTTTCTCGCCTTCAACATCGCACCATGGTATTTTTGCATAAAACTCTGTTGTTCTCTTTAATTATCACAAATAAGCTACAAAACTACACACCAATAGTCCACCTGTAATGGAACAAATTTCGACCCACAAATTAAAGTGCTACAAACTACACACCGAGGGGCCCACCTGTCATGAAACAAATTTGGACCCATATATAAATTAAAAATTAAAAAGGATGAGGATCGAACATGCGACCAGGGCCTTCAAGCCGCACGTCAATAGGCAACATAGTACAACAATGTTTGTTGTACCCCCCTTTGTTTATATAATGTTTTTATATTACCACAACCTATTTAATGGATAACATGTAATATTATTTTTAGTACATTAGAGGGACCGGCTCGTTAGCACGTACTATTCTCCTTCACTTACTGGTGGGTTCCATGTCTACTCTCTCTCTCTCTCTCTCTCTCTCTCTCTCTCCCTCCCTCCCCTTCTACGTTTAGATGCACGAGCAAACACAAAGAACTCATGAGCGATGTTGCCGTTGACCATATCTGGACGCGTCCACAAGTTACGGCACCAGTTTCACATACTAGTAGTACTAGTCAATGTGTACATGCAATGCACATTAAATTGGAAGTATATTAAGTGCATGCGGATATTAAGTAGGATATTATTTGCATGTTATTATGTGATTAGCACTATTTTGACATGAAATTAATTGCATGCTAAACGTGTTAAGCACTCGACATTGAAGCAGTCTAAGTCGTTGGATGAGAAGGAATACATGTGGCTTCATGACATTTCATATTTAATTTGATACGGCTCTAGAAGAACATTCAATCGATCAAACCATAGATTTCATTCAGTCTGACTCTAACTTTACATTCATACGACGATCGATCTAAAATAAACGGAAATGATAAATACTCGGAGTTTAAGCATGGCAATCCAAACATTTTTCATGGCAAATTTAGATTACGCGGCGGCGGCGGGGGCGTCTTGTGGTGGGAGGCGGCTCCTCCACCGTGCTCTGTGTCATCGGGCCACTGACCGGCGGTGATGGTGGTGTCTTCCGCCGTTGTTGGCGTACTCCTGGACGTTGGCCCTAGCTTCAAGGAAGGCCAGGATGTTCGGGACTTCGGTCTCGAGGAGCGAGTCAATTGGCGGGAGGAGGCGACTCGCATTGGTGCAAGGAAGCGGTCGACGACGGCCATCCATGTCGCTGAGGGGGGCACTAGCACCCGCACGGGGACAGGCGCTGGCAACAGCGCGACGGAGACATTCATGTGCACGGGCACCGACATGGGAGCGCACGTCAGTGCATGCACATGCACATACGCTAGTAGGTGCACGGGCGCGTGAAAGTCGGCGGGGACCTCGTGGAACCCCGTGGCCTCAAGCTCGACGACAATGTGCGACTCCTAGCCCATCAATGCCACAGGGATGGGCGCTGGCGCAGTCAGGGCGATGGGAGCCGGAACGGGAGCGGGGACAGGCGCGACATCTTCCCGCAAGGCCGGTTCAAGCTCGTCCCAAAGCGCCTTATGTTCTTGAGACTACGGCTGGGTGTCTTCCTCGGGAAACTAGAAGACTAAGGGCAGATCATCGTGATGCGACATGGCGTATGGTTAGGTCAGGCTGGTTGGAGGTAGACGATCGGAGAATTGGAGAGGAAGAGAGAAGATTGTAGCGATACTGGGTAGTGCGGGGTTGATTTTAAACTGCGGCGCCGACGCCATTAAAAGTGGGGCAGTTGGGACGAAGGTGGGCGGCAGAGCCTGGTCAAAGGGCTTGCCTCCCAGTGATCCTGCGCAGCGATCTACTCGCACACCTCCCGGTCAGCCAGCACAGCAGTCTGGTCGCACGCCTCCCATCGACTCACATAGTTGCTAGGATGGCACCTGCCGATGAGAAGCGGGACTCGTGGCGGCACATAAACGCCCATGGTTTTGAATAGTAAAAGCATTCGCCTTAACGTGACAGGTCTTTGTTCCAAAATACCTTGGCTCTTCATTTGTGCAACTTCTCATAAACAGTTTGTCTCAAATTGAAGAAAAAAATTACGTAGGAATATTTGTGCCATATCACAAGACCATGCTCAGTTTCATGAATTTCCGGTCACTTCTGGATTTTCTAAAATATAAAATCCAGGATTCGAAACAATATCGTAACTTGCATCATGCAATAAATTTTCAAGCAATACATCTTTCCTGTTGTATTTCTTAAGAAAGGATTTGGTCAAACATTTTTGCTTAGTTAGACTTCAGACAAGTTATATATGGAGAGTAAAAGGGTAATCCCTCCGTACCAGTGCATTGACTGATATATTAACTCAAGTACTAGGCACGAACAAACAGGGCTCAATTATGTGCTCATCCTGGTGTAGTACTCCTATTAGTACTAGGCAATGGAGTTGACGGGTGACCTCTGGTAGGGGCGGCCGAGGGAATTGAACCGTGCTCGGCACGGTAGGTAACATTGTCTAGTTACTAAAGCATCCCTTCATTGTTCATCAGTAGTCATTATGGACCGGGGACATGAGGGGAATTTCCTAGGGCTGGAATTCTTGCTGCCAAATATTTCGACTCGAAACACGGAGGCTCGACTGGTTGGGGTTGGCTAATGTGCGTACCACGCACGCCACCAGAAGGACACGAGCCCGATTTTTTTTAGGATCAACATGAGCCAGGGTCTGGCTGGTACGCCGCTGGGTCCTACCATTCGAGAATACAAAAGGAATCTTTTAAATTGCCGAATGAATATATGTGTATTACAATGCCCATATTTTCCTTGCAAATAGTAATCTCAACGTGGTAATTGATTTATGACGAGTTCTTGAATTAGAGTGAGTTTGTGATATAGTGATCTCAACATGGATTTCACATTTCATGGTATCCCTAGTAAGTTTTTCATTGCAAATTCAAATTTAAAAGATGAACGGTATGGTGGTGAGAAAACTTTGTATGTATCAAGCATATGACCACACACACACACACACACACACGAATACAACAACAATCTAATAAGTATAGTGCATCTATTTTTCCAAACCATGCATGCATGACACGAATTCAAAAATACTCCTTCTGTTCCTAAATATTTGTCGTGACTACATATAGAGCAAAATGAGTGAATATACACTCTAAAATATGTCTATATACATCCGTATGTGGCAGTCCATTTGAAATATCTGAAAAAACTAATATTTAGGAATAAATGGAGTAAAATGTAAGACATGCATGGTCCTCTATTCATTATTTAAAATGAACATCAAACTTAAACATGAATATTAAGTCTAGTACTACATACATGCAAATGTTGTGTTTAGGCGGAGCTATGTATGTTGTGGGGGGTTAACCCCTCGACCTTAGATAAAATTGTGAAGCTCTATTTAGGATTCTTTAGATTGTATTATTTGAACATTATATTTGTCCCCACGCTCCCAAACATCGATTGGTTGTGCACCCCATGTGCCCCCACACCATAGATGCTATATGCTGATACGAGTTGCTTGGAGCTTGTAGAACTGAGATATAGCAGCCCACAAGATGTCATAATATTTTTACAGGAAACATTAATGAGTTTGAGAATTGTACACAATTTGTATGAAAACTACTCAGATGCCCTTGGATCCCATATCCAATGACCTCGAAGCTCATATCATCGTAGCATCTAAGCTGAAGGAGGACCTCATATTTTCCTGTATGTAAGAATATCATGTGCTACCACACCTTAGATGCTTTGGTGATACAAGCTCTTCGGAGCTGTTGGATTTTTGATCCAACAACTCCTCAGTGGTTTGAATGTTTCTTTGCAGAAAAGCCCACAAAGAGTTTAACCACTACTTACAAGCACAAAGACTGCTCAGATGCCATTGGATCTCAGATCGAATGACCTCGAAGCCCGTATCACCGTAGCATCCAAGTTGCGAGAGCACCTGATGTTTTCTAGCATGGGAGAATATGAGGTGCTCCTGCACCATAGATTCTATGGTGATACGAGTTCCCAGAGATCTAACGGCTCATAGTAGAGGGTTTGAATGTTTTTGCAATATACGCCTGAGAGAGTTTGGGAATTGTGCAGAAAGTACAAGTACTACGCATGTGGCATCTGATCACAGATCATACGACCTAGATGCTCGTATCATCGTAGCGGCTAATTAAGCTACGGGGAGCACCTAATATGAGCAACGGAGAGCCGTTGGATCCAAGATGCAGCGACACACACGAGGCCTGAATATTTTATTTGCAAAAAAAACCTTGGAGAGTTTGGAAATTGCGCATAGTTACAAAGACTACTCCCAATCCAGTGGATCTCAGTTCCAACGATGGAAAAACTCGTATCACCATGTCATCTAAGCTGCAGGGTGGATGTGATATTCTATGCTGCTGTCATTTCTGTTCCTAAACTTGCAAAATACGTGTAACTCATGTCGTTACTTATCTAACCACACAATGTTTGTTCAAAAAAACCATCCTACACTAAAATATCGAAACAACACACGGGGGTCCCACTTGTCATTGATCAAATTTGGACCTAAAAGTAACAAATCTAAAAGACGAGATTCGAACTGGCAACCTGGACTACAAAGCATAAGTCGATAGCCTGAAACAACAATGGTTGTTGGCTTTGTCCCATAACTTGATTTTATACAATATTACATTGAGTAGAGTAGAGGGAGTGGCTCGTCAACACGTGCATGACCATTCACTCACTTACTGGTGGGTCCCAGATCTGCAATCTCTCTCTCTCCTTTCCATCGTCTAACCTTTAGATGCACAGGCACACACGAAGAGCGGCGCTAGCTTGCCGTGGTGTTACTATAACTAAAAAAAGCTTGGAAAAAATAGAAGAATTGCCTAGAACAAGAGACGTTGTGGCTAGTCGAGACGGAGCTAACCACACCTATCCTCCGTGCCATGTTAGCATGATGAAGCTGTGTGGCTAGTGGGGTGTTTTCGACCGACTGGCTAGGTCCCAAGGTCGAACCATAGGTAGTATGTCTGATATAGTATATTTTTGCACGCACGTTTTTCCTCCGCGCCGAGACATGGCACACCCTACCACGCGGTTTCGGGGTCCTTCCGGGTGGTGCACACATATATTCTTCCTTGCCAAGACGTGGGACGCCCTAAAGCATGTTTTTTGGGTCCTCCTCAGTCGTAGCGCCGAAGCAAGTAAATGAGTCATCAAATCACGAAATACCACCTTTCCCGCCGAGTACATCAGTGAAGCACGGTGGCTAGCTAGTTGGGTTAGTTCGACCGATTAGCTAGGCTGCTGCTAAATTTGTTTTTTCACCCCTTTTTTATCTCCTTGCTGGCAGTAAATTTAAATATCCACCGTGGCGTTTCTCTGGTCTTTGGGTGCGGCAGGCGCGGCAAGAATTTTAATTTTTTGATTGACGGGAGCAGGCGTTGTAGGATTTTTAATTTTTTGATTGACGGGAGCAGGCGCGGCAGCAATTAGTCATGATGACTCCGCCTATAAAACCCACCACTCCCTGATGTGAAAAGTCATCGGCTCGTGTTTTCCCATGGTGAAAATCAAAAGATTCACCCCGCTCCTCGGCCGGCTCCCTCTGACTTCCCGTAGATTGCATTGCCTTTCAACCATTTCGCTCCCTTTGCTTCCTCTCCCCATTGCTTCTACCTGGTTCCATGGCGGCGTAACAGATCACGGAGTCTGAGGTGAGGCACCTGACATAGGAGCTCCAAGCCAAGGATGCAGAGCTCAGGGCCAAAGACGTGGAGCTCCGTGAGCTCAAGGAGGAGAGGAGTGGCATGCTCCTACTTTATGTGCCGGAGTTCACGAAGCTTCAAAAGCGGCAGGCGTCCACCACAAAGATGCTCGAGGCGTTGGCGGCGTAGCTGCAGAAAGCGGGAGATACGATAGGCTGTCCGGCTGGAGCGCGAGCGGGCTGATCGTGATGAGCTCCAGGATCGCCTCAGCCACTTGGTGGACCATGTTGCCACGCACGTGTTGCGGCTGCGTGATGCCTACCGTCTTGCCAGTGCGACCATGCCGGGCATTGGGCTAATCCCGTTCGACCACCCCGTCGACTTCAATGAGCTGCGACTTCCTGACCTGGTCTCCTTCTTCACCTATATCTTCGAGGAGCTGAGCTGTCTCCGTGTGATGATGGGGGGTGGAGCTGGACAAGGAGGGGTTGCGGGCTGCCGTTGCCGGGCGAATCCTCTCAGGGCTCCGTCACTAGAATCCATTTGTTCCATTGGACGCCGTCTTTGACGAGCTAGCTCCTGTCGACCGAAAGCGGGCTCTGCGGGTGGTGGCACCCTACATCACCAACGTCATGCGCCTCAAGAAGCAGAGGGACTTCGGTGGTGTTTAGGCGTCCTTTGCATGGGCATGGGCATGTCTCGGTGCAACATGACCGTTCAATCAAACTCAGATGATGCAGATCAGTCACTGTAGCACAAAGCATGTGGGTGTGTTCGGTTGCATTCTGATCTCAATATAGTTGTTCCCTCTTCGTGCATGCTCATCTCAGCACCCCTCTTCATGCATGCTCCTAGTGTATTTGTGTTAACCTACTAGTGTGGACTCATGCACCCTTCATGCACTCTGCCATACACCCAAAAGTGGGTCGAGAAGGGAACTTTTGCTCCCATCCTATGCACCCTTCATACACCCTGCCTAACACTGATTCATGCTTTATATAGTTCATGTTCCGTGGAGTACTGTAGCACCGTACTCTCCGTGCGTTGTAGACCTAGTTCTGTTAAGATTGATCTCACTGTTCATTCTTGATCGGACAGTAAAAAAAGGGGTACTATGTTACATTACTGTTCATATAGTTGACATGCGCACAACATCATTTGTTATCCTCATATCTTACTACACTAGCAACAAGATTATGTAGTACTGACATATGAACCATTGCACATGCCTAGTAGTAGGAGCACTGTGTAAGTTTTCAAGTGGTTGCCATGTTTCACACTCCTCCGTCGTAAGAGTGGAAATGCTTGTTGTAATCATTTTTTTCTTCAAAAAATACTGGACACGCTCTACCATGCGGATCCTCCTCGATGGTTGTCGAGAACCTTGCTACTCACTTCTGCCGATGTGTGGGACAGCCAACATCGGGGTCCACTAGCCAGGCACTAAATTACTCCATACTAGAGTGCCCAACTTCAAGGTAGACTACCCCGATCGAAGTGCCGCAGTAATGCCCAATGAGCCATCAAATCACAAAACCCCCACCTTTCCAGCAGTAAGTTGGACGGACGAAGCAACCATCATTTCACTCTTCTCTCTCAGCTTCCTCTCTTGAAGGAAACCCCAACTCGCTTCTCCCTCATCTTGTTCCTCATTTCTTCAAGAAAACCTCGACTTGCTTCTACCATTGTTCTTCTCTCCCATAAAAGGAAAGGTGAGCGCATCAATGGTGTTGATTCTGGCCAAGGGCTGGTCTTGCAACCTCGAGACTGATCCAATAACTCCCTCCCTATTCTTCTTTTGGGTTTGTGATTATGGTTTTTTTCATTTATTTCTATTTGACAGTTTGTTGATGGATGCTGGAGCAACGGCCGAAGTGATGTCTATGGCTCTGGCCAAAACCGTCGATGCTCATGGTACGAAGAAGCGCAAACACCCCGCCGAGACTACCGCAGACAAGCTCAAGGCCATTGTTGGTGTCAAAACAAGTAGATCTCGGGTAGGGGGGCCCAAGCTGTATGTCTGAGGACCGATGGTAACTATGGACAAAGGACACAGTGTTTACCCAGGTTTGGCCCCTCTTAATGGAGGTAAAACCCTACTCCTACTTGATTAAATTCGAAGGGTATAGGTGTTACAAGAGTTGATCTACCACGAGATTGTGTTGGCTAACCCTAGATTAGCTAGCCTAGCAATGTTGTTCTCCTGCCTCCGATCTAACCCTCCGGTTTATATAGACGCCGGAGGGGCTTAGGGTTGTACAAAGTCGGTTTTACACAAAGGAATAACATATCCGAACACCTATACTTGCCATCCATGCATATGGGAGTCCCTACCGGACACGAGAGGTGATCTTCTGTCTTGTATCATGACGGCTCATCAGTCCGGCCCATATCCAATAGACTGGACGCCCGAGGACCCCCTAGTCCAGAACTACCACAATAGCCCCTGAACCAGTCTTCAATGATGACGTGTTCGGCATGCATATTGTCTTCGACATTGCAAGGCGGGTTCCATGAATAGTACACACCGGCTTTCCTTTGTAAAAGACTTGTATCCGGCTTTTCATAATGAACACAACCCTTAGCCACGAAGGCAGGATATATAAAAAATAAGAACAATGTCTTTTACTGGCAACTTTTTCGGCGAAGCGTCAGACTTGACCCTTCGACGCTTTGAACCATTTTCACACCCCATGTTCCGCGTTTCGAGGCTCAGGCCCATTGGCCCGTCCTGTCAAAACAGAGATCATGCCAACTTAATATGGGATTGCTCATCAATAGAATTTGGGTAATCCAACCGTTTATGGTGCATGCTTTTATTGGGAATAGGCGATCTTCAAGGCGCAAGTGGGGCGACGGTTGGCATTTTTACCGCCTATAAGAGAGCAATAGATTTCTCTTTTCTTCCCCACGCCTTCCAACCTCCGAAGCTCTTAGTGCCTGAAAAGTCTTTGTCTTTCTCACCACCACCACCACCTCTTTCGACCATGGCCGGATTCGGTTCCAAAGGCAAGTGGGAGGCCTCCTCCGTCATGAAGAAGGAGACAAAAGATCTCCGGAGTGCGGGATACCTCGCCGCCAACATCGCGCACAGGCTTTCCCCCCAAGGGTCAATTCATTCCCACTCCAGAGCCCAGCGAACGGGTCGTCTTCCTTCCTCATTTTCTTAGAGGGTCAGGTCTTCCACTCCACCCATTCGTCCGTGGACTCATGTTCTACTACATGCTAGATTTCGATGATCTAGCCCCGAACTCTTTCCTCCACATCTCGGCGTTCATCGTCATGTGTGATGCTCTCCTCCGCATCCACCCACACTTCAGCATGTGGCTCAAGGTCTTCAACATGAAGCCTAAGGTAGTCGACGGGCAGCACGCGGACTGCTGCGAAGCTATGGTTAGCAAGCTGCCCAACACCACGTGGCCCAAGGGGGCCTTCATGGAGACCGTCAAGATCTGGCAACAGGAGTGGTACTATATCACAGAGCCGTGCCGCACTAAGTGGGCGGCAATTCCGGAATTCAGATCCGGACCCCTCGTGAGGCTTGTCTCCTGGATCGCGAAGGGACACGACTGGGGGTCCCAGATGCTGCAAATGCGCATCACCAACATGTTGGCGAAAACGTTGGTCTAACCAACGTGGTTCAAATCATGCTCTTCCGTCGCATCCTCCCCTGCCGGCGCCGGGCTTCCCTCATGTGGGAGTTCAATCCGGAGGAGCCGTGGACTCTGTAGCATTTCCTCGGCACCATGCACAAGGGAATGTGGAAGCTGCTCTTCAAGGCACAGAAGAGCTGGCCTATGGAGACCGAAGACGTCGGCCTCAACACCATGAAGCCGGCCACACCGGTAAGTATTTAACTTTTCGAAGACATACCCAGTTTGTATATTCGGTCGATACAAAACCCATTAGCCCTTCTTTTGTTTTATAGGGCTGGACCAAGAAGTCAGAGCGGATTAAGAGTCCGCCTCCGTTACCTGAAGACCCAGTCACTCCTCAGCTAGAGGAGATGCTGGTCCCGGCGCCTTATCAGGCGCCGGAGAAGAAGGGCAAGGGGCCCAAGGACGGGCCCTGCCGCAGAGGCCCTCCAGAAGCAGTGTGCAGAGAGACTGGGGCCGTCTTCTCTCATGAGGAAAACAAGGACAAAGAGGAGGAGGAGGAGGAGGAGGAGGAGGAGGAGGAGGAGGAGGAGGAGAAGGAAGTGGACATCGACTCCCCCCTCAAGACGAGGAGGGGAAAGAGGACAGCCTCCGAGAACCTGGAGGGGATGACGTCGAAGAAGGGGAGGGTGGTCCTCTCAGATAGTTCGGACTCAGAGTCCGAACACAGTGTGCAGAAGACTCAAAGAAAGAAGCCCCTGGACGAAAGATAAGTATCAAAAACTTACTCGTTAGGTTATCAATTAATCTGCCTCTGTTATATCAAATCTTTTTCTGCTCTTCAGCCCTCCGCGCAAGATCCCGATTCCCTCTTCTTTGGAGAGGATCTCTCTAGCACCTAGAGAGGCGGAGAGTGACGGACCGTCTTGCACCTTCTCTCCCCCTGCCATGGAGGACACCGAGGTGTCTTCCCAAAGGCCATCTCCTGGCCGAGGATGAGTGGACGAGACTGTTCAGAAGGCGTCTGAGGACAACACCTCAGATGCTGTAGAGCGGGGCATGGCGACCCTCATGACAACCGAGGGTGTGGGGCCTAAACAGTCCGGACCCTTGCCGAACACTGTCTCGGAGACAAGTACGGCTCCGGGTTCGGACCAACACCCCTCTTCGAAAGAGGGGGGAGGAGCGACAGCTCCATCGGCGGCCTCTGTCAATCTGGAGGCCGCTGACACTCTACAGGAGGCACTGCAACGTGCATCCGCCGTGGAGGAACATCAGGGTGTGGTTATGGAAAAAGTTCGGTCCATGAAAAGCGGACTGACCGAAGCCTTCAACAGCCTACTGACAGGCTTTGAGGTATGCAATGTAATATTCTTTACAATGTTATATATATATGTGCGAGGCGAAACCCATGTGCAGACAGTAGGCCCAGAGGCTCTGTCCAGATTAGAACAATACGAACAAAGGATCACAAACAAGTATATAATGCGTCGTATATGTAATTTGACAGGCTTCTATGCTGGCGGCTACTGCCCAGGCCGCAGAAATTGTTGAGCTCAATCGGAAGCTTCAGCTATCCGATGAGGAACTCGACCACATTAATAAGCGGTTTAACAAAACCCAAGGTATGTGGCATTACTATGTACCCAAAAGTTATATGTGTGTTAGTCATTTAAACTGACTAAAAAATGTTATAAATATACTCACAGTTGGTGCAGCCGAGCTCGAGTCCCTCAAGAGCGCCCTCGCCCAAGCCCAAAAGGAGGCGGAGGTGAGCAAGGCGGCTGCGGAAAAGCAGCCAAGGAGTTGGAGGTGTAGCAAACAACCTGCTGAAGACATGAGGCGCGGGTGGGGGAGGCCGAACAGGAGCTCAAGGACACCATCGCCAAGTGTGAGTCCTTGGAGCAAAAGATTCAGAACAAGCATCCGAGCTCACCAAAGCACTGGAAAGCACGAAAGAAGCCCGGGTTGAAGCCCAGGGCGCTTGCCAGGAGATCCAAGAGGCAAGGCAAATAGCGGTTGGTAAGGCCTTTCTCATGCAGAGTACATTGACAAGGAAGAGATATATTTTGCTCACCCGGGTTTGGAGTTCTCCAGGCACATTTGCGGATCTGCCGAGGAGCATTGCTGACGCCACTGAGTTCTTCCGTGCCGAAGAGGGGAGTTCCATGGAGAAGCTATTCTGGTCGCAATACCTTGTGCTAGAGTATCCAGCGCCCCTCAGTGATCAGCCGAAGCAGCTGACGGAGCTACACAGGGTGGCCGTACTTGCTATGAAGGACATGATAGTCCGTCTTTGGCCAGCCGAGCCCATACCCAGTAGCTACTTCGGACTTGTGAAGCGGCTGGTCCAGGCGTGCCCATGGGTGGACGCCATCAAGCGGTCGGCCTGCATAGAAGGTGCCTGGATGGCCTTCACCCGAGTCAAAGTACAATGCGCGAAGATGAAGGCAACCGAGATTGCCACCGTAGGGCCGCCTGAAGGCAAGGATCACTGGCAGCCAGAGAAGTACTTCGGCGAGGTCCTCGAGGGAGCCCGCATTATAGAGGGATATTGCTCTAAGGACATCATATTTGATTAGTGGAGTCCGGTTTGTAAGATTCATGTAATGAAGTCATGGTGTAAGATATTTATGCTTGCGCTTTATAATTAGTTTATCCTCCTGTTTGGCCATTTATAAGTCTGAAAGTTTACTAGTCATCGGCTTCTGCCCCTACGTAAATATTACAGGGGTGTTCGGGAACGGATGACCGCACTTTATCCAATGTCTTGGTCCGATGTAGGAGGCGTCATGCGAAGTGAACTAGGCAATCAGACTATGCGGCTTTAGTACTTTCACTTAGCCATAAGAGTCCATTGGTGGTGCTAAGTACTAGCCCCTTGTTTGTGTGAGCGGTAGTCCATAGTACGACGCCTTTGCAACGTGGCCGGTCAAAGCCCAGCCCCTCGTATAACATGGCATAAATCACAAACAATTTGTAGTATAACACTAAGTCACTGGATTGCTGACCCGCTCTCGCCTATCATGACAGTCAGTTTTCGGCTTTCTCTACTGAGGTACTTAACCGCACGAACTAGAAATACAATCACAGTAGTTCTCCCTTTACTACCTTAGCCGAAATTGCGGAACGTAAGGTGGCAAACACAGGAGCCTGGCAACCCAACTATAGACCAAAGACATGATTCAGAGCCGATGCATATAATGCAATATCCGGGACGCCGAAGAGTTCCCTAGAGGTGTTCGGACTTTAAGAGTTTGCAGGGCCAAATACAGCCTCTGGTATGAAGGTCGTGCCGAGCCACGTATGTCAGTCGAACGTAAGGGGAGGACATAGATGACGAGATAATACAAGGATCCAACCAAGAAGGTGATAATCATCTATTTCCTTTATATCCTTATTGATACGTCGAAGTGTGTTTTGGCAGACAATGTCGTTCAATGTTAAGGTCATGTTACATGCCTAAAGAGAAAAGAAAAAGTTTTACATAAGGGAAAGTCTAACACAGGGCCTAAAGATCATAGTTCAAAAAACTCCAGTGATGCCCTGTCGCATGTCTGCGCCATTTCTCCTTAGTAATAAGTCCTTTGATATGAGTATTTGGTGGTTGGGAAATGCTAGCCTTAAAAGGATCTCCTGCAACAATCATGTAGCAAGTAGGGCTCTTGATGATCCTGCAGTAAGAGGAAAAAGATATATGCGGTCTAGATGGGGTCAAGCCGTACAATGGACCTTTTTTGCAGTGTGCCTCTGGCGCCGCTCAAGGTATTTTTAATGCATAATTATGTATGCGCGGTACACAAGCCGCAACCTAATAGGGCTATTGGCGGAGGCTGAACTGCTAATCAAGGTCCGGATCCGTTGATTTATCGCTATTATGCGCGGACCGGACTCATTTGGATACATCATTGGCTTTGTTGGCCGATGAACTGATCGGGTTGATAAGGCCGCCATACACTTCGGCTGCAAGGGCCGCAGTGTGCTCTTTAGTACGGAGGGAGCGCTCCATATTACCATTGATTGTAATAATGCGAGGTCCGGGCATCTTAAGCTTTAAGTAAGCATAGTGCAGGACTGCATTAAAGCAGGCGAAAGCAGTTCGTTCGAGCAGTGCATGGTAGGCACTATGGAAAGGGATGATGCCGAAGATTAACTCTTCATTGTGAAAGTTGTCTGGGGAGCTGAATACTACCTCTAGTGTAAGTGAGCTTGTAAAACGTGCCTCCATGTCCGGTATCACGCCTTTAAAGGTAGTGTTATTGGGTTTAATTCTTGATGGGTCAATGCCCATCTTGCGGACAATGTCTTGATAGATCAAGTTAAGAATGCTGCCTCCGTCCATAAGGACTCTGGTGAGGTGGTATCTGTTCATAATTGGATCAAGCACCAGGCCGGCTGAACCCCCGTGACGGATACTGGTTGGGTGATCCCTGCGATTAAAAGTGATCGGATAGGCTGACCATGGGTTAAACATGGACAGACAGGCCCTACAATGTAGACATCCCTTAGTGCGCGCTTGCGCTCCCTTTTGGGGATATGAGTGACATAGATCATGTTCACTGTTTTCACCTTGGGGGGAAACTGCTTCTGACCCCCGGTGTTCGGCTGATAGGGCTCATCATCGTCTTCGCTTGGAGGTCCCTTTCCCTTGTGTTCGGTATTTATCTTACCGGCCTGTTTGAAAGCCCAACAATTCCTGTTGGTGTGGTCGCAGGTTTATCGGGTGTGCCATGAATCTGACAGGGACTCTCAAGGATTTTATCCAAGCTGGATGGCCCATCTTTGTTGCCTTTGAAAGGTTTCTTCCACTGACCGGACTTAGGGCTGCTGAATCGGGCATTGACTGCCATGTCTTCTGCGTCGTCATTGTTGTTCCGACATTTGTTTTTATTGCAGTGAGGTTTACCATTGCCGTCCCTCACCTCCGAAGTGTCGGGGTCACTCGAGCTATTGCTTCTATGAGCCAACCAGCTATCCTCGCCCGTACAGAAGTGGGTCATAAGTGTAGTTAAGGCTGCCATGGTCTTTGGTTTTTCCTGCCCGAGGTGTCAGGCAAGCCATTCGTCATGGATGCTGTGTTTGAAGGCCGCTAAGGCTTCGGTGTCCGGACAATCCATGATCTGGTTATTTTTAGTTAAGAACCAATTCCAAAGTTTGAGAGCTGATTCGCCTAGTTGCTAGATTATGTGACTAAAGTCGTCAGCATCCGGTGGCCGGACATACGTGCCCTGAAAGTTGGCCCGAAAAGCATCTTCAAAATCTTCCCAGGTCCCAATGGAGTTTTCTGGGAGGCTGTATAGCCAGTGCTGTGCTGGCCCTTTCAGCTTTAGAGGAAGATATTTAATGGTGTGAAGGTCATCTCCTCAAGCCATGTGAATGTGGAGAAGAAAATCTTCAATCCATACGGCCGTACGGGTTTGAACCCTTCTAGAAATTGGTGCTGCATTACCTCATCTTTGAAGCATAAAGGGTGTGCGGCCCCTCCATATCACGCAATATCACGGCGGAGATCGGCCGACATCTGATTTTGGTCCGGATCCCGAGTATAGTAATTATCGTCACGCCGGCCTTCATAGCCGTTGTCTCGCATGACCCCTTGATCCATAGATTGATCTAGTCTAACAAGCTTTATTGGCTAGGTCACGTTGCATGTCATATGTGTATCCCACGGCTGCTATCTCCCTGCCTCTTCGGCGAGGGGGTGCGGGTTGGTGTTCGGCTTGATATGCCGCTTTATCCCGTCCACGCGGTGGTCGGTATGGTTGATCTGCCTGATTGTATTTCGACGGTATCGCCTCAAGGGCTTCGTTGTCAAATTGTGGCAGCACCTTGCGCTTAGTATAACTTTTGACAAGTCGCTCGAGGCCGTATTCCTCAACGGCCAAGACCTTAGTCCACCTTTCATTAAGCGTATCTTGTTCGTCTTTGAGTGGCTGATGTTTCTTTTTAAGGCTCCGAGCTGTGGCGATGATCTGTCACTTGAAGCATTCCTGTTCGAGGGGTTCCTCTAGGACGATGAAATCTTCGTCACCGAGGCTAACCTCCTCTTCGGATTCTGGCATATAGTTGCTATCTTCCGAATCTTCGTGATCAGTGTGTTCAGGACTATATTGACCCTCTTCCCTTTCATCCTATTCGGATGTGGGCTCGACGGGGTATTCGGGATCTTCGGCATCATCCGAAGTCTCATTGTCTCCGGTGCCGGTATTACTATCCTTCGCCCGACGTGATCGTGAGTGTCGCCACTGATGTTGGTGCTTGGTGGTTTATCGACGGGTTTGTCCTCATCGGGGATTGGGTTATCCTCGTCGTTCTTTTTATCAGGAGTGTTTGGAGGCAAAGCCTCCGTGATGGCGAGAGACTGCGTTAAACCCAATGCTTCATCTAGGAGCGAAAGTTGGACTGGAAACTGCGGATTTGCAGGGCTGAGTTCGGTGTAGAACACTTGATCGAATCCAATGAGCGTAGACCTCGGTAGTTCAGAGTGATTGTCAGAAGGCAAGTGCGGGATCGCATCCGGATCTCTGGTCGGGAGCTGCATAAGGGGAAGGAGTCCGGCGAGGCTAACTCTCCCGTCTTCGAACGGTGCGACTTGCTCCGGATCTAAGGTCGGGGCTTGGATGAGGGTCGACCCTTGAACGGGATTTGACAGGGGATCCAAAGAGCCTTCTTGATGGGGGCACAGAGTAGCGGCTGAGGCTGCGAACCCCTCGAAGGTTAGATCTCCTCGGATGTCGGCGACGTAGTTCAGGTTTCCAAACATGATCTGGTGGCCACGGGCATAATTGTCGACCTGCTTGAGGTGACTGATCGAGTTGGCACGAAGCACAAAGCCACCGAACACAAAGACCTATCTGGGGAGAAGGATTTCCCTAGACGCAACATCATTGTTGATGAAGAGGTGACCCGTTGATCTTTCTGTCGACGATACAGCGGAGCTCTCAATGAAAGCACCAATGCCGATGTCAAAACTGGCAAATCTTGGGTAGGGGGTGAGGGAGTCTTGGACAAGGGGGTATCCGGACAACCGGACTATATTCATCGTCTGGACTATAGAGGCGTCAAGATACAAGACTCAAGACTTCGGCTCATCTCCGGATGGGACTCTCATTTGCGTGGAAGACAAGCTTGGCGATCTGGATAATATGTTTCCTTCCTTGTAACCGACTCCATGTAAACCCTAGCTCTCCGGTGTCTATATAAACCGGAGAGGATGGTCCTTAGAAGGCCGATCACAATTACAATCATACCATCATAGGCTAGCTCTTAGGGTTTAGCCTCTATGATCTTTTGGTAGATCTACTCTTGTACTACACATATCTTCAATATTAATCAAGCAGGAAGTAGGGTTTTACCTCCATCGAGAGGGCCCGAACCTTGGTAAACATTGTGTACCTTGCTTCCTGTTACCATCAGCCTAAGACGCACAGATCGGGACCCCCTACCCGAGATCCGCCGGTTTTGACACCGACATTGGTGCTTTCATTGAGAGTTCCTCTGTGTCGTCGCCTTGAGGCTTGATGGCGTCTTCAATCGTCAACAACACGGTCCAAGGTGAGACTTTTCTCCCCGGACGGATCTTTGTGTTCGGCGGCTTTGCACTGTGGGCCAATTCGCTTGGCCAGTTGGAGCAGATCGATAGCTTTGCCCCTGGCCACCAGATCAGGTTCGGAAACTTGAACTACACGGCAGATATTCGCAGAGACTTGATCTTCGACGGATTCGAGCCTATGCCAGGAGCGTCGGACAGTCCCGACGAGCACGGCCTAGACCTGCTGTCGGACAATGCTCGGAACATCATCCCTACAATAGCCCCTGATAAGAATCTGGAACAGGTTGCGTTGCCCGAGGACGGAGGGATGGACCCCGCCCCGCAGGCCGCACACTCATTGGCGGTGGAGCCGAACACAGGTATCACCTCTGTGGAGGCCTGTAACCCTAGGCCCCCGGACTCGTATACGGTCCTTGGTCCCAGTCCGCTCGCTCTTGAGACAGCGGATCCAGGTTGGGCTCCGGTAATGGAGTTTACCGCTGCGGACATCTTTTAGCACTCGCCCTTTGGCGACATGCTGAACTCATTAAAGTCTCTCTCTTTGTCAGGAGGCTCTGGGCCGAACTATGTCCGACCCGAGTGGGAAGCAGGCGACGAAGGAATTCAGTGCCCACCCACCACCCACTTCATTGCCATGATCGAAGATTTAACCAACATGCTTGACTTCGACTCCGAAGACATCGACGGTATGGACGAGATGCAGGAGAAGCTCCAGAATCCCTGGGGAGCGGGACTACTACCTTGTCACACGATATATACATGGTAGATACGCCCAATAAGGACGACAGTGATAATCTGGAAAATAAAACACCCGGGCAAAAGCCAAAAAGGCGGCGCAGACGCCGCTCAAAGTCCAACAATTGCAAAAATAGCAACAAGAGCGCAAGAAGGGTCGATATACCCGCAAACTCTGAAAGCAACAATGACCACACGGGTCCAGCGATGGAGCAGGATGAGCCAGGTCATGCCAAATCAAGTCCGGAGCAAATACCCGATCATAATGATCCGGAGGGACGAGCTCATGAAGCCACCCCAGAACAGGAAGACAGTCCGGACGATGATGCATTCATCATCCCAGAGAACAAGTGGAACGAGACAACCTCCACAGAAAGCTTGTGGCCACCGCAAGAAGTCTACAAAAGCAGAAGCAACGGCTCAAGGCCGCACAAGAAAAGCTCAATCGAAGATGGAATAAAGTGCTAGACACTGAAGAAAGATATGGTGATGACCACCATACGAAAAGCTATCCGAAGCACAAGCTACTGCCAGAATTCGACGACGCGGCCGTTCCACCAAAAGAAAATTCGACCAAGAAACCAGACATACTGCTTCACAATCATAATAGAGCAGCTGTGGACACTGCGCACGATCTACGTGAGCATCTGGATAAGAAGGCCGGTGCAGCCAGGTCCATCTATGGACCTAAAAGACACACCCAGGTGAAGGAATATGGTCACCCAAATGCTCACACAAGCTAGATACCAGTCCAGAATAAACACCAGACACAACGACAGCCGACTACATGCCACAACACGTCCAGATACAGAGGGGCTGCTCACCCCCTGTGCTTCATCAAAGAAGTACTGGACCATGAATTCCCACAAGGCTTCAAACCTGTGAACATAGAAGCATACGACGGCACGACAGACCCAGGGGTCTAGATTGAGGATTTTATCCTGCATATTCACATGGCTCGTGGAGATGACCTCCACGCCATCAAATACCTTCCCTTAAAATTGAAGGGACCAGCTAGACATTGGCTGAAAAGCCTCCCCGAAAACTCAATCGGGAGTTGGGAGGAACTCGAAGATGCTTTCAGGGCCAATTTTCAAGGGACTTGTGTCCGGCCTCCGGATGTAGACGACCTAAGTCACATAATCCAACAACCCGGAGAGTCCGCCCGCAAGCTTTGGAATAGATTCCTCACTAAGAAGAATCAAATTGTCGACTGTCCGGATGCCGAAGCCTTAGCGGCATTAAAACACAGCATCCGTGACGAATGGCTCGCCTGACACCTCGGCCAAGAAAAGCCAGGGACAATGGCAGCCTTAACAAACCTTATGACCTGCTTTTGCGCAGGTGAAGATAGCTGGCTGGCCCATAAAGGCACCAGCGACCCCACCACATCCGAAATAAGGGATGGCAACGGGAAGCCATGGTGTAATAAAAACAAATGCCAAAACAAGGAAGAGAGCCCAGATAACACGACGGTCAACACCGGATTCAGGGGCTCTTGACCTGATCAGCAAAAGAAGCCATTTAAAGGCAGTAAAGAGGGACCGTCCGGCCTGAACAGAGTTCTGGACAGACTATGCCAAATTCATGGCACCCCGGAGAAACCTGCGAACCACACCCATAGAGAGTGCTGGGTCTTCAAGCAGGACGGCAAATTAAATGCCGAACACAAAGGGAGGGAAACACCAAGTGAAGACGAGGACAAACCTCACCAGCCAAACACTGGGGGGTAGAAAAAATTCCCTCTAGAGGTTAAAACAGTAAACATGATCCACATGACTCACACATCCACAAGAAGGCAAGAACGCGCGCTCAGAGACGCGCACGATGAAAAGCCCACCGTAGCCATATCTGACTACTGGATGTCTCGTCCGATCACCTTCGATCACATGGACGACCGAACTGTATTCGGCGCGGAGGATCACAGGCCTTGGTGCTCGACCCAATAATAGACGGATACCATCTCACCCATGTCCTCATGGACGGCGGCAGTAGTCTCAATTTAATATACGAGGACACTGTCCGCAGAATGGGGATAAACCCATCCAGAATTAGCCAAAGCAACACCACCTTTGAAGGGGTGATACCAGGCGTCGAAACTTACGGCAGGGGCTCCGTCATGCTGGAAGTAACATTCGGCTCCCCAGGCAACTCCAGAAGCGAAGAACCGATCTTCACCATCGCACCCTTCCAAAGCGGTTATCATGCATTGCTTGGAAGAACGGCCTTCGCCCGCTTCAACGCATTGCTGCATTATGGCTACCTTACACTCAAGATGCCTGGTCCACGTGGTGTCATCACCGTTAGTGGAATCATAGAGCGCTTTTCACACGCAGAGGAACACGCGACGGCCCTGGCAGCCGGACTGTAAGCAGCCTCCAATTATCACATACATGCGTGGTCATTAAGACCACATACACGGTTAGACGAGTCCGGTAGCCCGGTTCAACCAGGGCACCGTATATGTACCCCCATAGCGGAAACAAGGGGCTATAAATTTTTAATACAACCCCACACTTGGCTCGACCTTATTGGCAGGCCAACATCTTACACTTTTATTATTAATCGCATACTTACGTTGCACTCTCCTATGGGTTTTTCCTTTTTTTATAGACAACGTTTGCGAGACCCTTCTAGGATACGGCACAACGGAGACAAAGGCGTAGACGTGCAGCAGGGTCCCGTTCAATAGGTTTCTTTTTAGATTAAGCCCTTGTGTAAACCTTTTCTACCGCCTCTTGTTGTTTAACCATCCCATGGGTTCTATACCCACAGAGGATACTGCCGTTATTGGCATTTGGCCACAGCAGACTAAATTGCACGTACCTAGGAATCAAGGGCTTATAATAGGCTCTTGTCAGCCTCTTTTCCTTTACAAAGATTGAATACCCTCGGGAGTGTTCGGCATCACGAGTTTGGTCGTATATGCATCAGCTCCGAATCATGTCTTTGGTCAAATGTTGGGTTTGCCCGGCTCCTGGGTTTGCCGCCTTACATTCCGTTATCACCGGCTAAGGCAGGCCAAAGGAGAACTACTGCGATTGTGCCATGGTTATTTCGGATGAGCGCCTCAATAGAGAAAGCCGAAAACTGACTATCATGATACAGCGAGAGACTGTTCAACCACTCGAAGACTCACCGGAATCCCTAAAGATTCTGCCGCATTAACAAAGGGCCGTTTCTCGGCCATGTACAAACGTGCCCGTATTCGGATGCACGCGAAGGTACCAGGGGCTACATAGTAGCCCCACCATTATACTCTCATGGCTAAGCGAAAGTGTTACAACTATATAGTCCGGTTGCCTAGTTCGACGTGCGATCACCTCCTTCATGGACCAAGACGTTGGATCAAGTGTGATTAAGCCTATTTTTGGCGAACACCCCCGCATTATATGCGTGGGGGCTGAAGCCAACGACTGCTATCTTTCGGACTACTTATACATATAAAAACGGCCACAAAGGGGATACAATCATACTTCCGGGCAAAAGTATAAACATAGCCTCATCATTAAACTAAAACATTGTTTTCTACAATGATTCAACTTATCACTCGAATAAAACATTCTTCGAGCACTGCGCCTCTATTAGGCGGGCACCTTCCTTGACTTGCGCCAAGTAGTGCTCGGCCGGATATTGGCCTCCCGCCGGATCCTGGGTCGCTATTACAGTGGCCTCCATTTCTGTCCAATAGGCTTTAACACGGGCAAGAGCCATCCATGCACCTTCTATGCACGCCGACCTCCTCATGGCGTCAATCCGAGACACGGCTCCAAGGAATTGCTGCACCAAACCAAAATAGTTGTCCGGCTTAGGCCCCTTCGGCCAAAGATGGTCTATTACAGACCGCATTGCAAGCCCGGACAACCTATGGAGCTCCGCCATAGCAGCCACCTTCTCATTCAGCGGCAGCGGGCGAGTGGGAGCATTGAACTGCGACCAGAAAAGCTTCTCCACTTCTTCATCGCCTTGACCCTCGAAGAACTTGACAGCGTCAGCTGTACTACTAGCCAAGTCCGCATATGCGTCGGCAGGACTCAAGCGCCCCGCCAGGGGAGCATACTTCGGATCCAAGAACTTCGTCCACAGTAAGTATGAGCCCCCAGCCACAATTTTTTCGGCCTGTTGGAGCTCCTCCCGCATACTGCGGATCTCGGTCCGCATCTCCTTGGCGGCATTAAGTGCCTTGTCCAGCTCGGCCGAACTAGCCTTATTCTCCTTTTCGAGGAGTGCGTATCGGTCGATGGCATTCTTAAACTCCCCAGCCATTTCGGCTATATTTTCCTCGCTTCGGTGATGAGCAGCCTGTTCGGCTCTCAACTCTTCGGCCGCCCTTAGGGCAGCTGCATTGCTAGCCCGAGTTTGTTCCTTGGTTTGAGAAAGTTCCTCCCTCAGGGCCTCCATTGCAGCAGCACCATCTGTAGTGCAAACACATTGCATTAATATTATGCCCCTCTTACATTTTCCTATATATCATAATAAAGGAAGCAGAGCACATACCATATGACTCTAGCCATTTATTTACCAGCATGATATCCGCGTCAATAGACCCGATCTGCCTCCTTAGTTCGACAACTTCAACAGACTGGTCGGCTGTCGGATCCTTGTATACCTGCACACATGTACAGTGTAGCCATCAGTATATGATCCCCCGTTTGCCGCCCATGGCGGGAAACCAGAGTCTCAGGGGCTACTACCTATAGGGAGCACACCTAGCGCGCACTTCATAACCATAAAACTGTGCATTTTTCACTACATACCTCAAAGCCTTTGAGCAGGCTTGTAAATGCCTCATTCAAACCGCTGGTGGCGGACGAAATCTTCGTGGGCACCGTGCTCATTAAAGAGCGGTGCTCCTCCGAGAGCGCGGCTCGCTCCAGAAGGCCTGTCAGTGCGTCCGACCGGACACTAAACTGTGCTGGACCCTTCTCATCGCCCCCCGTGGGAGCCAAACGCTCCGGGCTCAGGGTGACTAACGTGTTCGCTGCTGGCTTCGGCAGATCCGGACTCCTCTGTGACGACACCTCTGTGTCGCCCGCTTCATGAGGCGGAGAGGTGGGTGGAGTCTCACTCTCCATCATCTCCAGACGAAGGTCCCCCGAAGACGAACTCTGTTGAGAAGAGCTGCTCGCCGGACTACAAAAGACGAAGTCCTGGTTATGGATCTCAGAGTAATATCACACCTTCAAATTAATGAATAACTTACAGCTCGGTGGAGGGCTAGCCCATTGGTGGGCACGGCATGGTGAGGGCGCCCGTCGTGGTAGAGCCCCTTGGTGATGCTTTCTTCCCTTGCTTGGGCGTCTCCGCCTCCAAATCTTCGAAGGCGGCCCTCTTCCTCCCGCGCGAGGAGGAGGCTTTGACCTCCCCTTCTCGGCTATCCTCCATAGGAGGGTTAGCAATTTCCCCGGTCTGGATGCGCAGTGCGTGAAGTTCAGCTTCACTGCCCTTTCCTTCGCCTTTCCCTGAAGAGATTTTGCTTAGTGCCCGGTCCAGCATCTTTGCAATGGTCGGACCAGGAGAGCCTTCAAGAAGTGGTGCCGGACACCTGATTCTCTTCGACTTGTCGAGCCATTCCTGGCCGCGGAGGGATTGTTAGAATAATAGTTATGATAAATATAAATGAAGTTTCCGGCTTTAAGGTTACTTACTTGGGCATCTAGGCGATTGCAGCTTAGGCCCGCATCCTCGATGGTGTCCGGACACTTTACTTGTGGTCCGAAGAATAATTTACACATTCCTTCGACCTTTAGTCCGAAGACGTGCTTAATGGTCCGCGGACCCTCCGGATTAAACTCCCACATCCGGAGAGGTCGACGTTTGCACGACAACATCTGCCAGACTAGCATCACTTGCATTATGCTGACAAGATTTATGTCCCTCTCAATAAGCTCCCGGATATGATTCTGCAGTTCTAGCACATCGCCATCAGGCCCATAACTCCATCCTATGTCGGTCCAAGATGCTAACAGTGACGGAGGGCCCGAGCGGAACTCAGGGGCAGCTGCCCACTTTGTGCCTCTGGGAGCTGTGACATAGAACCACCTCCGTTGCCACACATCAGATACTTCCGGAAAGGGTCCCTCTGGCCATGGGGCATCGGCGTTCTTGCTTATTATAGCACCTCCGCACTCTGCATTTCACCCCTCGATCATCTTCGGCTTCACATTGAAAGTCTTAAGCCATAAGCCTAAGTGTGGGTTGACGTGGAGAAAAGCCTCGCACACGATAATGAACGACGAGATATGGAGGATGGCGTATGGGGCCAGATCATGTAAATCCAAGCCATAGTAGAACATGAGCCCCCTCACAAAGGGGTCGAGGGTGAGGCCTAGGCCTTGGAGGAAGTGAGGGATAAACACGACGCTCTCGTTGGGCTCTGGCGTGGGGATAACTTGTCCCGGAGCAGGAAGCATGTGCTGGATATCGGTGGTCATGTATCCGACCTCCCTAAGCTTCGCAATGTCCTCCTCTTAAATCGAGGAGGCCGCCCATCAGCTTGTTGCGTCGGATCTGGACATACTGGGGGATCTGGGGTGTTGGAGCTTAGGTTTTGAGTGCTGGAGCTCGAGGTGCGAAAGGGAGCAGGAGAGGTGGAGAAGAGACGTAGGCCTTGACCCCTTTATAAAAGGGATGAATACCAAGAGTCCTCAGCGTGACCGCTTGAGACTTATCTAAAATACACGGAGTCATAACAACGGTCGCCGTGGGGTCACATATGCCCACGTTAATGAAGATCCCGTATTAAGAGGAACACGATCTCTGCTTTGGCAGGACGTGCCAATAAAACCGCCTCGCAACGCGAGTCGAGGTGGAGCAGGCGCCAGTTCGTGTTGGACCAGGCCACGATGCAAGGGCACGACGTATAAACATTGCCAGCAGAATGGATTTATGCTAGGGTATGTGAAGATCATCTTGCAGATCCGGACACGGTCTACGCGTTCGATAACCATCTTGGAGTATTCGGAGGAGGAACCCGCCTTGCAATGCCGAAGACAAGACTGTGCGCCGGACTCATCGTCATTGCTGCCTGGTTCAGGGGCTACTGAGGGAGTCCTGGATAAGGGGGTATCCGGACAGTCGGACTATATTCATCGTCCGGACTATAGAAGCATCAAGATACAAGACTCAAGACTTCGGCTCGTGTTCGGATGGGACTCTCCTTTGCGTGGAAGACAAGCTTGGCGATCCGGATATTATGTTTCCTTCCTTGTAACCGACTCCATGTAAACCCTAGCTCTCCGGTGTCTATATAAACCGGAGAGGATGGTCCTTAGAAGGCCAATCATAATTACAATCATACCATCATAGGCTAGCTCTTAGGGTTTAGCCTCTACGATCTCGTGGTAGATGTACTCTTGTACTACACATATCTTCAATATTAATCAAGCAGGAAGTAGGGTTTTACCTCCATCGAGAGGGCCCGAACCTGGGTAAACATTGTGTCCCTTGCTTCCTGTTACCATCAGCCTAAGACGAACAGATCGGGACCCCCTACCCGAGATCCGCCGGTTTTGACATCGACAGGGGGGCCCAAGCTGTATGTCTGAGGACCGATGGTAACTATGGACAAAGGACACAATGTTTACCAAGGTTTGGGCCCTCTAATGGACGTAAAACCCTCCTCCTGCTTGATTATATTCGAAGGGTATAGGGGTTACAAGAGTTGATCTACCACGAGATCGTGTTGGCTAACCCTAGATTAGCTAGCCTAGCAATGTTGTTCTCCTGCCTCCGATCTAACATATCCAAACACCTATACTTGCCATCCACGCATACGGGAGTCCCTACCGCAGACGAGAGGTGATCTTCTGTCTTGTATCTTGACGACCCATCAGTCCGGCCCATATCCAATAGACCGAACGCCCGAGGACCCCCTAGTCCAGGACTCCCACAACCATCACCCTGTCCAAGCCCCCCTCTCTGGGATCCCCCATTAAGCAAGTCCAAGTAATATCTCTTCTTGACGATCTTTTTCTCGATCTTGATCGTGTTTTTTCATCTAACACGCAGTACTAGTACTAGTAGTACAACTTTCTGGGTGATCTTGCATGTGATTTTTGTGTGCCAAATGATGGTTGTAAATTCCTCTTTTGACCAAAACATGCGAGAGGTTGACACTGATTTCTTATAGATTGGTTTCAACTACTTTATAAACATCAATGCTACATTTGAAGAGAGTATATTTGCCTTAGTAACTTGTGTTATGGATATTGCAAGTAATCCCTCTGCTCTCATGCCTTTGAAGACATGTTCTAGTATCTTTGTTCACTCATTTCCGTGTGTATATGTAGTAAAATATTGAAAATCATCTTATATTTATGAACAGAGGTAGTAATAAAATATTTGGTTTCTGTTTGAATTAGAACCAGGTCTATGGTGGAGATGAAGTTCTCAAAGTATGTCGTGTGAACTGGAAGACCCGAGGATGAGTTCTACTGCTAAACTATCCAGCTGTTGTATCCTTTTTGCCACGTGTCCTGGACTAGTGTTTTCCTGTAGCATGGTTGTCAGGCGTGTTCTTGAGGGTGTACTTGACCACAACAATTTCCTACTTGTGCCTTCGATTATGAAGGGTGTGGTTCTTGTAAAGCTTCCCGACAAATCTGATGTGGATTGTCTTCATCGTCATGTTTATGAGTGGAAAGACCACTCTTTTAGGTTCTCCAAGGTTGACGAGATGGTACTGGTGCTGGTAGACATCTCTCACGAAGTCCATGGCCTAGTCAGTTATGTGGGGTTCATCATGTGGGTCGGTGGCAAGAAATAGTTTGCAGAGTGTAATTAGTGCAACTTTGCTTGTCTGTAGTAAGTACTATTGTTCACTACTTGATTTGTGTGTGTGAACCCTGTATTATTTAGTACTGCCGCTTTTGTTGTGTGGTGAGTCCTGAGAACAGTCTATGTTAATGTCTGTCCGCTCAATTTAGTTTGCATATTTTGAAGTATCCAGATCATCTTTTTGTGATGGCGGTTTATCAATTATGGTTACACTCCAATATCTGCACCCACTAGGATTTCCAGTCCCATGGATGTTCGGTCCATACAATTTGTCGCGACCTTTGTACTATCCTTCTTGTGGGAGTAAGCGGGGCCCCTGCATGCCACGTGTAATTGGACGATCAATCTTCTGTTTAGAACTTCAACATATGTCAGGACCCCGATCCTAAGTCACACCGATCTAGCATGTAACACATCATATCACTTTGCGGCCTCACGCACGGTATTCCCACGGGTGCCACCTTACCTGGCCCGGGACCGTTTGCGCCTTTTGGCTCACGTATATGATAGTGCCGCTAGCATCCATATGACAAAGAACCCGGGCTGACATGGCTAGTCGTGAACCCAAAGTGGCACTAACTTATAGGGATAGGCATACATGACCCAGCAACGAACGTGTCGGTCATTAGCGAGTGAATCCGGGCTGTAGCAACTGGGCTAGCAGGACTCCGGTGAACCGGGCTGTAGCGGGCTAACAGGACTCCGGAATTCATCGTGTGACATTTCCCCGAGGGGACAGACACAGGAACGAAGAAGGACACATGCCAGCCAGCCTAAGTGTTCCGGAGCAGTAGCAAGCTACCATGGCTCAGTGGAAAACACTAGGGGACATTTCCCCGTAAGAGAGGCTACTAAGGATAAACAACTAGATAGTCAGATCCCACACATACCAAGCATTTCAATAACATACACACAATATGCTCGATATGTGCAAATACAACATGGCATCACAACATGACTCTACAACTCAAGCATTTTATTCAATAGGCTCCGAGGAGCGAGATATTACAATCATGGGCCTCATGACCCAACAATCAGAGCATACAAGTCAAAGCACAAACGGAAGCTTAACATGTCTGAGTACAGACATCTATAAATGGAAAAGGCTGAGAAGCCTGACTATCTACCAGATCCTGCCGAGGGCACAAGATCGTAGCTGAGGTAACAAGCTAAACGTCGAAATCCACGTGGTACTACTAGCGAGACTGAAGTCTCTCTGCAAAAACATAAATTAAGCAACGTGAGTACAAATGTACCCAGCAAGACTTACATAAGAACTAACTACATATGCATCATTATCAACAAATGGGATGGTGGAGTTTGACTGCAGCAAGCCAGCTTTGACTCGGTGGCTATCCTGAACTACGACTGCAAGTAACTCTTTTGAGGTGGTGCACACGAGTCCACATATTCACCATATCAATACACCACTATGGATCCGCTCCCGTCTCCCTACGAGAACGCCATCCATAGCACTCACGCTTATCTTGCGCATTTTAGAGTATCCACTTTCACTTGTGTATGAACTGTACAGGCAACCCAGAAGTCCTTTACCGCGGACATGGCTATTCGAATAGATCATATTAACCCTGCAGGGGTGTACTTCTTCACACACGCTCTCACCACTTACCACCGTTTACACGACATGTACTCAGCAACCTTCAAGCGGAAGCCCAGCGAGGGTGTCGGCCACGACCTGACTAACCACACAAGTCTCTCATCCAGGTTTATCGCCTATTCGGGTTCCATCCGCAAGGAGATCCGGCCGGGGTGTCGCTCACGGCCCCAAACGATGTGAGCAGGGTTCCCAAGCCCACCATCCGGGTGCCACTTGGTACACCGTGCCACTGTGCCTAGTCTGTCCCAAGCCCACCTGTACCGGGTGCCACTTGGTAGACTACTAACACTACCTACAAACACCAGAAACTAGTTGCATCTTCTGGACAGAGATCAAGTTGATTAATAAGTCGAGAGGGGCACTTAAGCATTCCAATGCGTGGTAGTAGCTGGTCATGGATCACAAACACAGAACTCAGTTCCTGAGGACGGCTGCAATGAGACAACCCACCATGTACTCCTACATGGCCTCTCACCGCTACCTTTACCAAATCGTGTTCACACACTTAGCTCTCAACAATAGGACATGTTCACCACATTCCAATTCATCCCCAATGAATCAGACCTGACTCAACTCTAAGCAATAGCAGGCATGACAGACAAGCATGAATGAGTAGGCACATCAGGGCTCAAACAACTCCTACTCATGCTAGTGGGTTTCATCTATTTACTGTGGCAATCACAGGTCATGCAAATGATAATGGGGTTCAGCTACCGCTGCAAGCAACAGATGAATCAGTGTTGTCCTAATGCAGTAAAAGAGAGCAGGAGCAAGAGAGTAGGATTGTATCAGAATGAACAAGGGGTTTTTGCTTGCCTGGCACTTCTGAAGATAGTATAGCTCTTCATCGGTGTCATCGATCACATCATCGGTACACGTCTACTGAGAGGGGACAGGCACCGAGAAACAAAGAAGAAACACAATCAATGCAATGCACAATATGATGCATGCTCATGACATGGCAATATGAGTGTGTTGGCCTAATGCAACTACAACCAGATGGATTTGGGTCATTTTGAACCAAAGATTTAATCCCAAACTCAAATTATGAATTTAAATAGTGCCTTATCATGTTTTGCACTAAACAGCAAGGTTAAGTTGTTTAAACATGCATGAAAATGGTACAGATGGATAGATTGGATTTTTCTGATAATTTTTCATATATAACTTATTTAATTTGGAGTTACGGTTGAATTTCTATGAATTTTAGAAGTTTTGGATATTTTCTAGAATTTCCTGAATTAAATTAAATCCAGAAAATAACTAATTGCGTCAGCACTACGTCACTACGATGTCAGCAGTCAACATGCGTCGACCAGGTCAAACCTGACCAGTGGGGCCCACGGGTCAGTGACCCAGTCAACTAACCAAGTTAGTTAGCCCTAACTAACTGGGCAGGGCCCACTAGTCAGTGACTGTAGTAACTAACCTAACTAGTTAATTAATGCTAACTAGAGTAATTAGTCGGGCGGGGCCCGCAAGTCAGTGAGTCGGGGGGGAGGTCAAACCCCGGTCAAGCGGGGTCAAACCCGCCGGACCCGGTCAACGGCTCGTCGTCGACGACGACAGAGACGGCGGAGGGCTTCAAAAAGGTTGTTCCGATGACCAAAAGAGCAGCGGAGGAGCTCTATGCATAGCTGGAGATCTCGCGCATCTAACGGTGTAAGAAGCAGCAGCTGGGGTGGTCCGAAACGACGGCGACGTCGAGCTTTGCGGCGGCCGGAGTTCGGCCAACGGCGGGTTAGGTGATGCAGGGAACGGCAGGAGCCGCGGTTGGTCGCGGTCGACTCCTGGGAACGTGCTGAGCTTGCGCGCTTGCGAGCTTGCGCGGCTGTGGCCACGGCTACGCCATGGCCGGCGGTGAGATGCTTCGGTCATGGTTGGGGATCGAGGCTAGAGGACGAACGCGTCGACGGGGAGAGGGGCGAGGGGCGTAGGAGCTCACAGCGGTTCCGCAGGGTTGGTCGGTGGGCTCGGGGAGAGGCCGGAGCAAGCGGGGCGGCGATGGAGATCTCTGGCGTCGGGAGGTTGAAGACGATGGCGTGGAGACGCTCGGGGCCGTCCGGCGCCGTGTAGCTCGGTGGAGAGGACGAGGAAGATGCGGCGGAGCTTCTGGGCTGCTCGAGGGGGCGAGGGAGAGGCGATGGCCACGGTGGTGCTCGTCGGTGGCGGCGGGCGCATTCGGTGAGTTGGGGAAACGGCGAGGGAGAGAGCAGGGGGGAGGAATGAGAGGCCGGATCGATCGGGACGGCACCGAGGAGGAAGACCCGTGGCGTTGCGCTGTCCCGGGGACGCAGGCAGGCAGGCAGGTGGCATGGCGAGCTCGGTGGCGTCGCGGTGTCCCTCCTCTGCCTACTGGCAGAGGTAGGCGATGACTGGCACCGGGCCAGTGGGCTGGGTGGCCAGTTAAGTGGCCCAGGTACTAACTCTCTCTCTCTCTCTCTTCCTGTTTTACTATTTTTCTGCAGCTTTGTGGCTTTATTAAAAATACTAAATCAATCCCAAAAATCATGCAACTGCTCATGACCAATGTTAGAAATATATCCTACAGTAAACATTTAAGTTTGGGATTATTTGAGCATTTAAAATATTTTATAGTATTTAAATGCCCAAATGCAAATAAGTAATGATTTAATTCAAAAATCCAGAATGGCCTCAAAGTATGTGCATCATTTTTGGCAGAGGTTTTCACCTTTACCAGAAATCATGAACATTTCCAGAGGGCATTTTGGGTTTATTGAAAAGGATTTTATTTTGACCCTAGTTGAATTCATTAGCTGCTAGGGTTTATCAGCCCCCATTTCAAGTTTCATAAAATTTAAACATGATGCATAGATGCTAAAGCAAAAACAAGCAAGGCCTGAACTGGGGATGTGACAACTCACCCCCACTAAACAAGAATCTCGACCCGAGATTCAAGCGAAGGGTAAGACGATGGGGAACGCAACCTAACACAATCTTCACGATCCGGGTTGTCCTTCATAAGAACATTGATTCGCTCACCATCATTGTCTCGACGTCTTCCTCTGAGAACTCCAACTATCAAGACAAGAAGAGGAAAGGAAAACTCTAGAAGAATTGATCTTCTCAAAGACCGAACAACTCAGGATCAACTCATGGGATGAGACATTGTCACATCTCTCGAGCTGAGACACGAAGCATACATCTGAGGGATGGAGTGGAAGAAATGACAAGGACTCACTAGGTAGACAACAATTCCACGCTTCAAAGGGTGGTGAATGGTTGTCAACGTAGCGAGGAGTTGAGTTTCCATGATGCCACAGCGGGACATCCTGGAGGAGGGTGATTCGTAGATTATTACCTTAAGTGGCAAAAAGAATTAGCTTTGATATAGAGATCATTGAGACTCTCCAAATCAGCCTAAGGCAAATCACAGCAATCGATTGGCGGAGTTCGAAGGAATGGCATACTCATACTAGAATGGATGATGTGGATTACCTTGTTGAAGACAACACAAGTGATAATTTTAGTAATTGGGGAGAAGCTCAACAGTAGAGGGTGAGTCCACTTATTTGAAAAGGTTATAGCATAACCGAGGAAACTAAGAGCACTATGCAATTAATGCCGACGATAAAACCTAGCACTTGCACGTGCTCTCAAGAACTTGAGCATTTCCATATTCATCAAGGTTTTACCAATATCCGTGTCAAGGATCCTGGTAACACAACCTACTACCATGATGAATGGTGATGGATGATGCAGATGCAAAAGAAGATAACACTTTGTCAGATTTCACCTTAGCGAGGCCAAGGAAACAAAATCTGGATGATCGACCAAGAGACATTTAGCACTCCGCTTCTAATGTTCTCCTTGATGTGCTAGCGTAATCCATAGATAATTATGGTTTGATATCTAGAACATCAAGTAAAAGGTCGGACTTCGGGAACACAAAAATCCATAAGGAACAACTAGGGAGTAGATCCTACGAAATCCTTATGGGGAGGTGGCCAACTTCCTCAAACAAGATACTACAATAATAGGTCTTCCGGCTGGGTGTGTTGGCCACGACATCCACTTTACCGGTTATCGAGGGACCAATATTATAGTTCTTGGGAAAATGTTCCAACCATCATATCTGCCTGAGATTCAGATCTGGTTGGTCTCAGGATATTCCAGACTCATCGAGTCTAGAAAGAAAAATGAAAGTTTGCAACACAAATCGACGAGACTACGTTGCGGGATTCTCGGGAAATGGACTACGGTAGTAAGCTCCAAAACATGAGCTGGTTCTGCTACAAACTTGTGAACACGCTGTCCAAGACAAGCATGACCACGCAGTAGTCTTATAATAAAACACTACCGAATTCAGGTTGGGAACCATCATCGAGGATATCGGAGTCTTGTGCATGATCTAGAATTAACACAACAAACTCCTTTTCCTTGAGCAAATCAATCAGTGGCTTGGTGTGCTAGGGATACATATGGAATGAAGGTTGCAAGTCTCCAAACCACAGAATACTTCGCACGTATGCATGACTGATTCGGGATGATTCCAGAGGAAGCAACATTGAATTCCTCGGCTTCACAGCGGCAACTTGCATCAAATGCACGTGAATCTAAGAAAGTCACTTCTTTCATCTAGCACATGCTTTATGAACGGGACATGAAGATAATGCTTATAGAAGTTTCCAACACTAGCTTAATGTTCAACAAAATCATGGAGGTGATAAGGATGTTGTCGATGGGCTCAACAACAATTCATCCAGATGCCCATGGAGATGGAATTCCATAACTATGTGAACAAGGTGATAGTATTGGTCAGACCCAAAAGATATAATGGTGTATGCTCGAGGAAAATCCACGAGTAAGACAACATTACGAACATTGTTGGTTCTGATTTGATTTGAGAATAGCCTGCACTCAAATCAAAGTTTTGATAAGATAATAGGTCCAACAACTGATCACAGGAATCAGTCGATGAAGATATCATCTTTCTTCAACACACTTGCAAGATATCCCTTATAACGAACTAAATCAGACAAGCTTCTATCTTCCAACTCTCCAAGTTGTTGTTCAGCTTAACCAACTAGCTCAGGGGTACCCAACACGGATTCTTGGAGAAGGGGTGGTTACAAGCAACCAACTTGCTCACGAACTCAACATAGCGGTCAAGAGACGACCTGGTGATACTTTCGAGAAGATATTCAGAAAATCACGAACCACCAACATGTCACTAAGCTCGAGAACAATCTTGCTTTTTAGGGCAAGACGATATGATCAATAGAGTGAAGGTTTGACATAATCCTAACTCATCGATCGAGGAGTGCACCAGTAGAATGGACTAGGTAGCATGATCAATCTTAGAATGATGATTCAATAACCAACACACTAAGAATGAGATTGTTGTCCATTATCTACCAAGCAACACGGTTGCTAGGAGTATAGATTTCACACATCACGATTCACTTGTCGGCACTCCAGTTACATTAACATGGAACCGAGAAATGAATATGATGGCGAGAAGTATCACTGCAAGAATTCATAAGAGATGGTGCAATTCTCATGACAATCCTGACATAAAGAAGGTAATACTTCAAGGTAGAACAGACCAGAAGCTGGCTTGGCATTTTGATCTATGGAATACAACTTCTTCGACCCAATCCTGGATATGGACGAGGTACTGGAGTTTGTTTCTCCTAGTCATTCCGGAATAGAATGGCTTGACGGACCACGAGAATAATAGGCATCGATGAACAAATGCACGCATACGCTTGACTATCAATTGATAGACGAGGGTCAGAGGACAACTAAAATGGGACAACTCAAAAGAACATATGATTTCTGAGTTGTGGATGCATGGATTAGCATGTCGAACCAAGTTCAACAGGTTTCTTCCGGATAACCCATGCAGAAAGGTAGAGCTAGCAGAGTCACAATATAGAATGGAGAACTCATCAAGAGCACTCTTGTTGTGATCTTTTGGTTCAAAGAACTTCTGCCATAAACGATTCATAGTATTTGGAAGAAGGAAATACCACGGACCTCGAGGACTAATGCAAAGGTAACTAATAACCTAAAGGAACTAGCAACACTATCAACATGAACTAAGTAGGGTGAATCTTGGTTCGAAAACCCAGGAATAAATACCTACTACTAAGTGGCATCACGGGATGCTCTCGAGAATGATGGCCAGAATCATCACACTGGGAACTCAAACATGACTAGATTACTAGGTAATACTCCAAGACACTTAGGGCTACAATAATAATTACAACATATATGTCAAGGTAATAGAGTACCTCAACTCACCGATTAGTGTGGTTAAATTGGCGAGAGAGGACATCGGGAACAAGAAGAAAGGATTTGCAAATGCATCGGATTGTTTAGAAACCTGGGATGACTCGGACAGCATAACGGCTGTAATTGCTCGAAAAGATTTGAGACATGCCACCAAAATGGTGGCATAACCACTCGATCATCATAATATCAAGGTTCTGAGATCAACTATGAGTACACGGAAATAATAGGAACTGAACTGAGGCTTGAATCCAACAATCCTATAAGTCTACGGAATAGAAACACATGATCCTGATAGAAAGAAGAGAAAGCCTAGTTCCTTAACCGCGTAGGAAAGATAAGATGACCCAGATCAGAAGGGCACAAGGTAAAGGAGTAAAAAGAGCCTTACGTTCCATCCCACAATCAATTCCCTTTAATTAAAGAATTTCTAGACTCAACTTCGACCAGTTTGGCATGGTAATCCTACAGGCACTCAAGCTCTAATACCAAAGCTGTCAGGACCCCAATCCTAAGTCACACCGATCTAGCATGTAACACATCATATCACTTTGCGGCCTCACACACGGTATTCCCACGGGTGCCACCTTACCTGGCCCGGGACCGTTTGCGCCTTTTGGCTCACGTATATGATAGTGCCGCTAGCATCCATATGACAAAGAACCCGGGCTGACATGGCTAGTCGTGAACCCAAAGTGGCACTAACTTACAGGGACAGGCATACATGACCCAGCAACGAACGTGTCGGTCATTAGCGAGTGAATCCGGGTTGTAGCAACTGGGCTAGCAGGACTCTGGTGAACCGGGCTGTAGCGGGCTAACAGGACTCCGGAATTCATCGTGTGACATTTCCCCGAGGGGACAGACACAGGAACGAAGAAGGACACATGCCGGCCAGCCTAAGTGTTCCGGAGCAGTAGGAAGCTACCATGGCTCAATGGAAACACTAGGAGACATTTCCCGGTAAGAGAGGCTACTAAGGATAAACAACTAGATAGTCAGATCCCACACATACCAAGCATTTCAATAACATACACACAATATGCTCGATATGTGTAAATACAACATGGCATCACAACATGACTCTACAACTCAAGCATTTTATTCAATAGGCTCCGAGGAGCGAGATATTACAATCATGGGCCTCATGACCCAACAATCAGAGCATACAAGTCAAAGCACAAACGGAAGCTTAACATGTCTGAGTACAGACATCTATAAATGGAAAAGGCTGAGAAGCTTGACTATCTACCAGATCCTGCCGAGGGCACAAGATCGTAGCTGAGGTAACAAGCTAAACATTGAAGTCCACGCGGTACTACTAGCGAGACTGAAGTCTCTATGCAAAAACATAAATTAAGCAACGTGAGTACAAATGTACCCAGCAAGACTTACATCAGAACTAACTACATATGCATCATTATCAACAAAGGGGATGGTGGAGTTTGACTGCAGCAAGCCAGCTTTGACTCGGTGGCTATCCTGAACTACGACTGCAAGTAACTCTTTTGAGGTGGCGCACACAAGTCCACATATTCACCATATCAATACACCACTATGGATCCGCTCCCGTCTCCCTACGAGAATGCCATCCAAAGTTGTCAGGACCCCGATCCTAAGTCACACCGATCCAGCATGTAACACATCATATCACTTTGCGGCCTCACGCACGGTATTCCCATGGGTGCCACCTTACCTGGCCCGGGACCGTTTGCGCCTTTTGGCTCATGTATATGATAGTGCCGCTAGCATCCATATGACAAAGAACTCGGGCTGACATGGCTAGTCGTGAACCCAAAGTGGCACTAACTTACAGGGACAGGCATACATGACCCAGCAACGAACGTGTCGGTCATTAGCGAGTGAATCTGGGCTGTAGCAACTGGGCTAGCAGGACTCCGATGAACCGGGCTGTAGCGGGCTAACAGGACTCCGGAATTCATCGTGTGACATTTCCCCGAGGGGACAGACACAGGAATGAAGAAGGACACATGCCGGCCAGCCTAAGTGTTCCGGAGCAGTAGCAAGCTACCATGGCTCAGTGGAAACACTAGGAGACATTTCCCGGTAAGAGAGGCTACTAAGGATAAACAACTAGATAGTCAGATCCCACACATACCAAGCATTTCAATAACATACACACAATATGCTCGATATGTGCAAATACAACATGGCATCACAACATGACTCTACAACTCAAGCATTTTATTCAATAGGCTCCGAGGAGCGAGATATTACAATCATGGGCCTCATGACCCAACAATCAGAGCATACAAGTCAAAGCACAAACGGAAGCTTAACATGTCTGAGTACAAACATCTATAAATGAAAAAGTCTGAGAAGCCTGACTATCTACCAGATCCTGCCGAGGGCACAAGATCGTAGCTGAGGTAACAAGCTAAACGTCGAAGTCCACGCGGTACTACTAGCGAGACTGAAGTCTCTCTGCAAAAACATAAATTAAGCAACGTGAGTACAAATGTACCCAGCAAGACTTACATCAGAACTAACTACATATGCATCATTATCAACAAAGGGGATGGTGGAGTTTGACTGCAGCAAGCCAGCTTTGACTCGGTGGCTATCCTGAACTACGACTGCAAGTAACTCTTTTGAGGTGGCGCACACGAGTCCACATATTCACCATATCAATACACCACTATGGATCCGCTCCCGTCTCCCTACGAGAACGCCATCCATAGCACTCACGCTTATCTTGCGCATTTTAGAGTATCCACTTTCACTTGTCTATGAACTGTACAGGCAACCCAGAAGTCCTTTACCGCGGACACGGCTATTCGAATAGATCATATTAACCCTGCAGGGGTGTACTTCTTCACACACGCTCTCACCACTTACCGCCGTTTACACGACATGTACTCGGCAACCTTCAAGTGGAAGCCCAGCGAGGGTGTCGGCCACGACCTGACTAACCACACAAGTCTCTCGTCCAGGTTTATCGCCTATTCGGGTTCCATCCGCAAGGAGATCCGGCCGGGGTGTCGCTCACGGCCCCAAACGATGTGAGCAGGGTTCCCAAGCCCACCATCCGGGTTCCACTTGGTACACCGTGCCACTGTGCCTAGTCTGTCCCAAGACCACCTGTACCGGGTGCCACTTGGTAGACTACTAACACTACCTACAAACACCAGAAACTAGTTGCAACTCCTGGACAGAGATCAAGTTGATTAATAAGTTGAGAGGGGCACTTAAGCATTCCAATGCGTGGTAGTAGCTGGTCATGGATCACAAACACAGAACTCAGTTCCTGAGGACGGCTGCAATGAGACAACCCACCATGTACTCCTACATGGCCTCTCACCGCTACCTTTACCAAATCGTGTTCACACACTTAGCTCTCAACAATAGGACATGTTCACCACATTCCAATTCATCCCCGATGAATTAGACCTGACTCAACTCTAAGCAATAGCAGGCATGACAGACAAGCATGAATGAGTAGGCACATCAGGGCTCAAACAGCTCCTACTCATGCTAGTGGGTTTCATCTATTTACTGTGGCAATGACAGGTCATGCAAAGGATAAAGGGGTTCAGCTACCGCAGCAAGCAACAGATGAATCGGTGTTGTCCTAATGCAGTAAAAGAGAGCAGGAGCGAGAGAGTAGGATTGTATCGGAATGAACAAGGGGTTTTTGCTTGCCTGGCACTTCTGAAGATAGTATAGCTCTTCATCGGTGTCATCGATCGCATCGTCGCTACACGTCCACTGAGAGGGGACAGGCACCGACAAACAAAGAAGAAACACAATCAATGCAATGCACAATATGATGCATGCTCATGACATGGCAATATGAGTGTGTTGGCCTAATGCAACTACAACCAGATGGATTTGGGTCATTTTGAACCAAAGGTTCAATCCCAAACTCAAATTATGAATTTAAATAGTGCCTTATCATGTTTTGCACTAAACAGCAAGGTTAAGTTGTTTAAACATGCATGAAAATGGTACAGATGGATATATTGGATTTTTCTGATAATTTTTCATATATAACTTATTTAATTTGGAGTTACGGTTGAATTTCTACGAATTTTAGAAGTTTTGGATATTTTCTGGAATTTCCTGAATTAAATTAAGTCCAGAAAATAACTAATTGAGTCAGCACTACGTCACTACGACGTCAGCGGTCAACAGGCGTCGACTAGGTCAAAACTGACCAGTGGGGCCCACTGGTTAGTGACCCAGTCAACTAACCAAGTTAGTTAGCCCTAACTAACTGGGCAGGGCCCACTAGTCAGTGACTGTATTAACTAACCTAACTAGTTAATTAATGCTAACTAGAGTAATTAGTTGGGCGGGGCCCGCAAGTCAGTGAGTAGGGGGGGAGGTCAAACCCCGGTCAAGCGGGGTCAAACCCGCCGGACCCGGTCAACGGCTTGTCGTCGACGACGACAGAGACGGCGGAGGGCTTCGAAAACGTTGTTCCGATGACCAAAAGAGCGGCGGAGGAGCTCTATGCATAGCTGGAGATCTCGCGCATCTAACGGTGTAAGAAGCAGCAGCTGGGGTGGTCCGAAACGACGGCGACGTCGAGCTTTGCGGTGGCCGGAGTTCGGCCAACGGCGGGTTAGGTGATGCAGGGAACGGCAGGAGCCGCGGTTGGTCGCGGTCGACTCCTGGGAACGTGCTGAGCACGGTGGCGCGCTCGGTTGCGAGCTTGCGCGGCTGTGGCCACGGCTACGCCATGGCCGGCGGCGAGATGCTTCGGTCACGGTTGGGGATCGAGGCTAGAGGACGAACGCGTCGACGGGGAGAGGGGCGAGGGGCGTAGGAGCTCACAGCGGTTCCGCAGGGTTGGTCGGTGGGCTCGGGGAGAGGCCGGAGCAAGCGGGGCGGCGATGGAGATCTCCGGCGTCGGGAGGTTGAAGACGACGGCATGAAGACGCTCGGGGCCGTCCGGCGCCGTGTAGCTCGGTGGAGAGGACGAGGAAGATGCGGCGGAGCTTCTGGGCTGCTCGAGGGGGCGAGGGAGAGGCGATGGCCACGGTGGTGCTCGTCGGTGGCGGCGGGCGCATTCGGTGAGTTGGGGAAACGGCGAGGGAGAGAGCAGGGGGGAGGAATGAGAGGCCGGATCGATCGGGACGGCACGGAGGAGGAAGACCCGCGGCGTTGCGCTGTCCCGGGGACGCAGGCAGGCAGGCAGGTGGCGTGGCGAGCTCGGTGGCGTCGCGGTGTCCCTCCTCTGCCTACTGGCAGAGGTACGCGATGACTGGCACCGGGCCAGTGGGCTGGGCTGGCCAGTTAAGTGGCCCAGGTACTAACTCTCTCTCTCTCTTTTCCTATTTTTCTATTTTTCTGCAGCTTTGTGGCTTTATTAAAAATACTAAATCAATCCCAAAAATCATGCAACTGCTCATGACCAATGTTAGAAATATATCCTACAGTAAACATTTCAGTTTGGGATTATTTGAGCATTTAAAATATTTTATAGTATTTAAATGCCCAAATGCAAATAAGTAATGATTTAATTCAAAAATCCAGAATGGCCTAAAAGTATGTGCATCATTTTTAGCAGAGGTTTTCACCTTTACCAGAAATCATGAACATTTCCAGAGGGCATTTTGGGTTTATTGAAAAGGATTTTATTTTGACCCTAGTTGAATTCATTAGCTGCTAGGGTTTATCAGCCCCCATTTCAAGTTTCATAAAATTTAAACATGATGCATAGATGCTAAAGCAAAAACAAGCAAGGCTTGAACTGGGGATGTGACAACATAGTGATTTACTGGTAAGGATTCACTCATGTCACATCAAGTAAATCTTATTGATTTACTGTCTAAATCTTATTGATCTAATGTCATGTTTTCTTACTTTTGCTGTAATTTTACGATGTAGGTTTTGCCATGTGACATTTGTCATAGAATAAACCGTTTGGTTTGCTCCATTATGGTTACTTTTGCAGGTTTCACTTCTTATGTCGTGTTAGTAATGAAGGCACTGTCCATCACTTATATTACTGGACACAATTGGATTGGTCTATTGTCTGAGTACAATCTGAAGCCCTATGATGAATTGCATTTTGGTTTAACAAACACGCCACAATTAGTCCTTCTCGCGTTTAAAATAATTGAAGAAAAATATTGGATCACGGTCATGGAGCCTAGTCAAGTTAGAAAGTTGATCATAGCAAACTAGAAACAATCACTGCTGTCTCACACATCGATACCACCTTCAGCAATGGATCGAGCACCAATACCTTCTCTAACGGCACTTGCTCTAGCACTGACAGCGGCAGCAACTCAGTTTGATCCACCTAAGGATTGGGCACCGACCGCGTCAGCGGATCAGGCTGATCTACCGGAGGATCGGGCATCGACACCGGCACCTGCTCTAACACCGGCACCAGCTCCACAAGGAGCACCATCGTCGGCAGCAGCAACGGCACTACCAGTTGCACCGGCACGGGCACCAGCAATGGGTCCGGCACCTGCTCCAACACTTGCACTTGCATACCTCCGGCCTATACAACGGCAACGGAACCAACAGTTGCACCAGCAACAAACTGGGTTGCAGTTCACACTGCATATACAAAAGTCCTTACAAAAACCGACACCTCCACCTTCTTGGTAAGCATTGGCTGCCCAAGTGCTTCGTTCTTTTTTCTTTCCATGTTGTTTCACATGATTCACTATGTTGATCTAACTGTTTGTGTATGTCTTCTTGTTTGCAAACAGAGAACTCCTAGAGCAACGAGGGAGTCATTCAACAATCCGGGCGACTGTGGCCAAGTTTCTCTTACCATGCGCAACCTTAGTGTGAATGAACCTGCTCAATATGCCATACGTACAAAGGATGGCCGCATGATGATTGATGCTAAAGGATGGTCAAGGTTCAATCTAAATCAAATCTTGTGGTAGGCGATGATGTCAAAATCGAACTTTCTCGGCAAGGAGATCTGGTCCAAATCAACTTTGAAATTCTTTAGTAGCAGCAAGCAACTACCGAACTGATCTATCCTCTGAAAGATTTTGATGTAATAATCTGGCATGGTGAAACAAGTTTCCTATGTGTATAAGTAGTACGACAAAAATATTTATCACGTAGGATATCGTTGATAGAATCGCAACTCTGATTGCTGGTTAGTAATCGTCGTTCAATTTCATTCTAACAACTGCCGTGCTTTATTCAATTTTTTGTATTTGCCTTGCGACAACATCTAAAACCAGCGCCGTACCGAGCGCTTGCAATATGAAAAGCGCTGACGTAGAACACATGGGCCCCCAAAAATGCAGGCCCACCGGCCTGTGGCCCAAAGTCCAGAACCGTGAGCCTGTCTGAGTATTATATTCTCAGCTGAACCCCCATATTATGTTATATATATTCCCCTTGTTTTCTTATGTATAAAGTTGTGATATAAATGATTTTTATATTTCTTTACAGAGGGAGTATCTATTTGTCAAAAATATATTTATCTGTAACTAGTTACTCCTGCCTTTCTACTTCCTTTCGCTGATATGTGGGGCATCCGGCAACGGGGTCCATGTGCCATGCACCAAATTAGAGTGCACCACTGCACGGTAGACTCACCCCGGTCGTTGCGCCGCAGTAATGTCGAATGAGTCGTCAAATCACAAAAAACCCCATATTTCCAACTTTAGAAGTAAGTTGCACGGACGAAGCAGCAATATTTCACTGGGCCTGAATCACCTTCTCTCTTGTTTGCTTGTTTACAGAAAACTCCCTCTCGGCGATTGCATAGGGTTTTCTCATGGAGAACCAGGTATGAATTCTTCATCCATCCCCGATAAATCCAAGTCCCTTGGTCGCGGGTAATCCTAGGATGGAAGCCGCCTCCGTTGATGCATTTTTCTTCCTATTGAATCTAGTGTGTTTCATTTGCAGTGGCCAAAGTGCGAGGACCCTACAGGTTTCTGCGCCCTCGGCGAGACACCACACTTGTTCCTTCTCGTCCTAACTAAGGATTTTAAAACGCGCACATTATGTTCCTAGAATCCTTTTTTCTATCCGGGAGGGTGGGTTCTTTTGAACATGCTGTCCACTAATTTGGAAATTTGGTTGCTATATTTGGATAAAAGGTACTAGTACCATGGTCAACACTGTCGTGAAGGAGAAAATTGAAGGAAATATGCCCTAGAGGCAATAATAAAGTTGTTATTTATATTTCCTTATATCATGATAAATGTTTATTATTCATGCTAGAATTATGTTAACCGGAAACTTAGTACATGTGTGAATACATAGACAAAACAAAGTGTCCCTAGTATGCCTCTACTTGACTAGCTCGTTAATCAAAGATGGTTATGTTTCCTGACCATAGACACATGGTGTCATTTGATGAATGGGATCACATCATTAGAGAATGATGTGATGGACAAGACCCATCCGCTAGCTTAGCATAATGATCATTAAGTTTTATTGCTATTGCTTTCTTCATGACTTATACATGTTCCTCTGACTATGAGATTATGCAACTCTTGAATACCGGAGGAACACCTTGTGTGCTATCAAACGTCAAAACATAAGTGGGTGATTATAAAGATGCTCTATAGGTGTCCCCGAAGGTGTTTGTTGGGTTGGCATAGATTGAGATTAGGATTTGTCACTCCGTGTATCAGAGAGGTATCTCTAGGCCCTCTTAGTAATGCTCATCACTATAAGCCTTGCAAGCAATTTGACTAATGAGTAAATTACGGGATGATGCATTACGGAACAAGTAAAGAGACTTGCCGGTAATGAGATTGAACTAGGTATGAAGATACCGACGATCGAATCTCGTGCAAGTAACATACCGATGACAAAGGGAACAACGTATGTTGTTATGCGGTTTGACCAATAAAGATCTTCGTAGAATATGTAGGAACCAATATGAGCATCCAGGTTCTGCTATTGGTTATTGATCCGAGATGTGTCTCGATCATGTCTACATAGTTCTCGAACTCGTAGGGTCCGCACGCTTAAGGTTCGATGATGGTGACCGAAGTTTGTTCGGAGTCCTAGATGAGATCACGGACATGATGAGGAGTCTCGAAATGGTCGAGAGGTAAAGATTGATATATTGGAAGGTTACATTCGGACACCAGAATGGTTTTGGGAAGTTTCAAAAGAGCTTCGTAGAATATGTAGGAACCAATATGAGCATCCAGGTTTCGCTATTGGTTATTGATCAGAGATGTGTCTCGATCATGTCTACATAGTTCTAGAACCCGTAGGGTCCGCACGCTTAAGGTTCGATGATGGTGACCGAAGTTTGGTCGGAGTCCTAGATGAGATCACAGACATGATGAGGAGTCTCGAAATGGTTAAGAGGTAAAGACTAATATATTGGAAGGTTACATTCGGACACCGGAATGGTTTTGGGAAGTTTCAAATAAGTTTCGGAGTACCAGGAGGTTACCAGAACCCCCCGGGAAAGTAATAATTGTCCTTAATGGAGGAGAGAGGGCCGGCCATAGGAGGTGGCGCGGGCCCCCCCTTGCCAATCCTAATTGGACAAGGGGTGGGGCACCCCCCTTTCCCTCTCCTACTCCCTCTCTCGTTCCCCCGTTGCTACTCCGGAAAAAGGAAAAAGGTGGGGGGCCTAATCCTACTACATTTGGAGTCCTAGAAGGACTGCCCCCTCCATGGCGCACCCCCTGACCGCCGGCCTCCTCCCCCTCCTTTATATACGGGGCAGGGGGCACCCCAAAGACACAACATTGTCTTAGTCGTGTGCGGTGCCCCCCTCCACCGTTTACTCCTCCGATAGTATCATCATAGTGCATAGGCAAAGCCCTGCGCATATCACATCACCATTACCGTCATCACGCCATCGTGCTGACGAAACTCTCCCTCGACCCTCTGCTGGATCAAGAGTTCGAGGGACGTCATCGAGCTGAACATGTGCTGAAATCGGAGGTTTTGTACGTTCGGTGCTAGTTCGGTTGGATCGTGAAGACGTTCGACTACATCAACCGCGTTAACCTAACACTTCCGCTTTCGGTCTACAAGGGTACTTGGACACACTCCCCACCTCTTGTTGCTATGCATCTCCTAGATAGATCTGGCATGATCATAGGATTTTTTTTTGAAATTGCATGCTACGTTCCCCAAAGTGGCATCCGAGCTAGGTCTATGCGTAGATAATATGCATGAGTAGAACACAAAGAGTTGTGGATAATAGTCATACTGCTTACCACCAATGTTTTACTTTGATTCTGTGGTATTGTTGGATGAAGCGGCCCGGACCAACATTACATGACCACGTTCATGAGACCGGTTCTACCTATGTGCTTTGCACACAGGTGGCTAGTGGGTGTCTGTTTCTCCAACTTTAGTTGAATCGAGTTTGACTATGGCCGGTCCTTGTTGAAGGTTAAAACAACACACTTGACGAAAAATCGTTGTGGTTTTGATGCGTTGGTAAGAACGGTTCTTTCTAGAAGCCCGTAGCAGCCACATAAAACTTGCAACAACAAAGTAGAGGACGTATAACTTGTTTTTGCAGGGCTTGTCGTGATGTGATATGGTCAAGACATGATGTGATATAAATTGTTGTATGAGATGATCATGTTTTGTAACAAAGTTATCGGCAACTGGCAGGAGCCATATGGTTGTCGCTTTATTGTAAGAAATACAATCACCATGTAATTGCTTTACTTTATCACTAAGCGGTAGCGATAGTCGTAGAAGCAATAGTTGGCGAGATGACAACAATTCTACGATGGGGATCAAGGTGTCAAACCGGTGACAATGGAGATCATGATGGTGCTTTGGAGATGGAGATCAAAGGCACAAGATGCTGATGGCCATATCATGTCACATATTTTGATTGCATGTGATGTTTATCTTTTATGCATCTGATTTTGCTTAGTACGGCGGTAGCATTATAAGATGATTCCTCACTAAACTTCAAGGTATAGGTGTTCTCCATGAGTATGCACTATTGCTACAGTTTCGTCGTGCCAAGACACCACGTGATGATCGGGTGTGATAAGCCCTACGTTCACATACAACGAGAGCAAGCCAGTTTTGCACGTGTAGAATACTCGGGTTAAACTTGACGAGCCTAGCATATGCAGATATGGCCTTGGAACACTAAGACCGAAAGGTCGAACGTGAATCATATAGTAGATATGATCAACATAGAGATGTTCACCATTGAAAACTACTACATCTCACGTGATTATCGGACATGGTTTAGTTGATATGGATCACGTCATCATTCAGATGAGTAGACGGATGTCTATCTAAGTGGGAGTTCTTTAGTAATATGATTAATTGAACTTTAATTTATCAGTGTGTTTCATTTGTAGTGCCCAAAGTGCGAGGACCCTACAGGTTTCTGCGCCCTCGGCAAGACGCCACACTTGTTCCTTCTCATCCTAACACAAGATTTTAAAACGCGCATAGTATGTTCCTAGAATCCTCTTTTCTATCCGGGAGGGTGGTTTTTTTTGAACATGCTGTCGACTAATTTGGAAATTTGGATTGCTATATTTGGATAAAAGGTATTAGTACCATGGTAACACTAATGTGAAGGAGGAAATCGAAGGAAATATGCCCTAGAGGCAATAATAAAGTTGTTATTTATATTTCCTTATATCATGATAAATTTTTATTATTCATGCTAGAATTGTATTAATTGGAAACATAGTGCATGTGTCAATACATAGACAAAACAAAGTGTCCCTAGTATGCCTCTACTTGACTAGCTCGTTAATCAAAGATGGTTATGTTTCCTGACCATAGACATGTGTTTTCATTTCATGAACGGCATCACATCATTAGAGAATGATGTGATGGAAAAGACCCATCCGCTAGCTTAGCATAATGATCGTTAAGTTTTATTGCTATTGCTTTCTTCATGACTTATACATGTTCCTCTGACTATGAGATTATGCAACTCTTGAATACCGGAGGAACACCTTGTGTGCTATCAAACATCAAAACATAAGTGGGTGGTTATAAAGATGCTCTACAGGTGTCCCCGAAGGTGTTTGTTGGGTTGACATAGATCGAGATTAGGATTTGTCACTTCGTGTATCAAAGAGGTATCTCTGGGCCCTCTCGGTAATGCTCATTACTACAAGCCTTGCAAGCAATGTGACTAATGAGTTAGTTACGAGATGATGCAGTACAGAACGAGTAAACAGACTCTTGCCGGTAACGATATTGAACTAGGTATGAAGATATCGACGATCGAATCTCGGGCAAGTAACATACGATGACAAAGGGAACAATGTATGTTGTTATGCAGTTTCACCGATAAAGATCTTCGTAGAATATGTAGGAAGCAATATGAGCATCCAGGTTCCGCTATTGGTTATTGATCGAAGATGTGTCTCGATCATGTCTACATAGTTCTCGAACCCGTAGGGTCCGCATGCTTAATGTTCGATGATGATTTGTATTATGAGTTATGTGTTTTGGTGACCGAAGTTTGTTCAGAGTCCCAGATGAGATGACGAACATGATGAGGAGTCTCGAAATGGTCGAGAGGTAAAGATTGATATATTGTAAGGTTACATTCGGACACCGGAATGGTTTCGGGAAGTTTCGGATAAGTTTCGAAGTACCGGGAGGTTACCGGACCCCCCCGGGAAAGTAATAATGGGCCTTAGTGGAGGAGAGAGGGCCGACCATAGGAGGTGGCGCCCCCCCTTGCTAATCCGAACTGGAGAAGGGGTGGGGGCGGCGCCCCCCCTTTCCCTCTCCTACTCCCTCTCTCTTTCCCACTTTGCTACTTCAGAAAAAGGAAAAAGGTGGGGGGGCGAATCCTACTAGGTTTGGAGTCATAGTAGGACCCCCCCCCCTCCATGGCGCGCCCCCTGACCACCGGCCTCCTTCCCCCTCCTTTCAATACGGGGGCAGGGGGCACCCCAAAGACACAACATTGTCTTAGCCATGTGCGGTGCCCCCCTCCACCGTTTACTCCTCCGGTAGTATCATCGTAGTGCTTAGCTGAAGCCCTGCGCGTACCATATCACCATAACCATCATCACGCCGTCGTGCTGACGAAACTCTCCCTCGACCCTCTGCTAGATTAAGAGTTTGAGGGACGTCATCGAGCTGAACGTGTGCTAAACTCAAAGGTGTCGTACATTCGGTGCTAGATCGGTTGGATCGTGAAGACGTTCGAGTACATCAACCGCATTAACCTAACGCTTCCGCTTTTGGTCTACGAGGGTACGTGGACACCCCCCTCTCATTGCTGTGCATCTCCTAGATAGATCATGCGCGATCGTAGGATTTTTTTTGAAATTGCATGCTACGTTCCCCAACAGAAATTATTTCTAGATTTGGATAGGGAATACATTGTGTTCTCATATTATTTTTCCTGCGTTGCATTCCTTGCTCTGCCAGAACACATGTACTCAAGATGGCCGGCCTTGCCATAACTGAATACACCAGCTTAATGGTGACATTGAAGACAAGGCATGGATATAAGTTCCGAGTTGGGTTCATGAACCAAGAAGATATGTGCTTTTTTTATGGCCGAACTTGGATAAACTTTCTCAAGTGTTACAGACTTAAAATTGGTGCAGGAATGTTGATGGAAATAGCAGAACCTGGTCTCATCTTCACTGTGATCTTCCACCCCGACGTCGTTCCAACTGTTCATCCATGTTAGTTTTGTATCTGGTTCTTACTTGTTGCCTCGATTACTTCTTAATCCACCTATTATGTCTAACTAATCACAATTTTACTTTAGAAGTAGCAACGAATCTCTCATGAAGATGCTACTTCTAACTAATATGTCTTATAATTGGTAGCATGTGTAGGTTATTTCAAAGTTAAGCAGGCTACTCGTTTGTTATTCTATAAGAACTCGACTGTTACTGATGGCACTGAAGTTGACTGGGACGACATCCACAAGTTCCTACACTTTATTGATCGTCTTGAGGTCCTTGTGGGGCGTTTCAATGGTGGAAGGCCACGTGGGATATGTGTGCCATTGCTGCACATGTTGAACAGGTCCAACTATGTTGAGAAACTTATGGTACGAGCTGTTTTCTGTTATATATGTTGTTCATAAACTCTTGCTTATACATAGTTTTACAGCTGTGATCTTCTTGAAATAGAAACTTCCCAGTTATATTGTTCCTATACATATGCTTGACCATGGTCGGGTCAAACTTGCGCTTGGTCACAACATGATGTTTATGTCGACCTACTCCATTCCCCTTGGAGATGAAAAGATACTTATTCATGGGTGGTCTCAAATAATGAAGGACCGTCCATCTTGGAGAATAGAACAGAAGGTTATGTTCATGTTTTTCCATGGCTCTAAAGCGAATATCCTGTTTATTGACCACATTGCGAGATGAAGCCACTTTCAGAAGGTTGTGGATGCGTGAGGTGGCGCCTGGGCCTCGTCCTGGGGCTTGGTGGCCTCACCCTTGGTTAACTGTAGGCAAAGTAGCACTGTTTGAGGTGTGCTTTGTACGGTTGAACCTGTATAAGTACTCATACCGCTTTCAACTATGGTTGTTAAGTGCCCCTGCTGGTTTTAGTTAAGGTTGTTAAGTACACCTGCTGCTTTTATAGTCTGTCGTGTTTCTTCAGTCCTGTCTTCCTCTAGCCGCCAAAAGCAAACCAACGTCGTATTTTTATGAACCTGTATAATTTCTGAATTGTTTTTCACATTTTCAGATTCCAATTTCACTGGGCTTTAACCTAATTTAAATATATCTTCAAAGTATTTTAAATCTGGCTCGACATTTTGGTAATTAAAATAGTTTGGACCCCACAGAAATATGCGAAATTTCATTTAAATTAACCCTGGCCCTGGCCAACAAAAAAACGGACTGCAGTAAATTGCATATGAAGTTGCAATGAGCTATAAATTATTAAAAAAATAGGTAATGGTCTGACTTGTGGGCCTATTAAGTGGACGCGTATGCAAGATTTTTTTACTTATTATATACGTCAACAAATTATTCTAGTAGACGTAACCGTTGGATGTTAATCCAACGACTGTTGTGCTTCTTCAATCTCTGATCTTCTTGCTCCAGCCGCCATGGCCAGGCCATCCCTCTACTCACCCACAACCCTCCACTGTTGTGGCTTCGCCGCCTCTGGGTCATTCCCTTCCTGGGTCTCACCGTCATCCATCGCGGTGGTGTTCTCGGCACGGCGTGGTCAACATTGTCAACAAACGACAACATCAGAAGAGGGATGTACATGGAGAGGCTGACAGTTGGGACCCACATGGTCCATGGCCGCACGCAAGAAAGTACTTCCTTATTACGCCAAAAAGAATGAATCCTCCCAGTGACAGCTGGGACCCACCAGCTATATCTTGGCACGGAAGGAAGTGCCTCCTTGTTAAGCGAAAAATAATGAGTGCTCCCCATGACAGCTGGGGCCCACCAGATTTGGAGGCTGACTTGTGGCCCTACTAAGTTGACGCATACAGAGGGCATTGTCAACTTAGTCAACAAATGATTCTATCACCAGTGACCGTTGGATTGTTAACATCCAACGGTCGTCCCGCTTCTTCAACCTCTGATTATCTTGCTCCAGCCGTCCAAACCACCGCGTGGTTCTTGCGTCCCGTGGCCGGTTGTGCTGCTGCGGAGGCCTCACCACCTCCTAATACTCCCACCACTGGTCAGGACATCCCTCTACTCACCCACACCCCCTGTTATTCTGCGGCGGCGGCAGCCTCACACTGCAGCCGAACCAGTCAACCCTCATACTACCCTCCGCATATTCCCAAGCTCTGCGTCGTACCCTGCCTCACCGTCTTCCACTGCCTGGTGCTATCCATGCGGCGTGGTCAATGAACGACAACCATCGGAAGAGGACTTTACACGGTGAGGCTAACGGATGGACCCACCAGCTACATCTTCGCACGCAAGGAAGTGCCTCCTTCTTACACGCAAAAAAAGAATCCTCCCCCTGTCAGCTCAGACCACCAGCTGCATCTTCGCACGCAAGGAAGTGCCTCCTTATCCTCCCTGACAGCCGGGACCCACGCGGTCGAAGCTACGTAGCGTTGTCATTCTGGTCACAAACATGTACGTACATAATTGTCTATCAGTTTTTCTGCCACGATGAACAGTGGCCCATTAAGGAGCGGTAGCTATTCAGGCAGTCCCGTCTATATCGTGTACATGTACATACATACACACGGGCGGGGTCTCAAACGCCTACTCGCGCATACGTACGGCCAGTGCTCGTGTACATGGAGAGGCAGCGGAGGGCAGCAACGGCGTCCTATTCATCGGCAGCCAACCGGCTGGGTCAGAACGGAGGAAACATCGTCGTGTTCACTGGGAGCCAAGTGACTGGGTCGGAACACGTCTTGTTCATCGGGAGGCAATAGACTGGGTCGTGTTCAATGGGAGCCTGCTGGCTTGGATGGAATAGCCGGAATGGGGTCTGGCGTACCGCAAAACGGAGGAACACGGCCTTATGTTCGATCGCGTATGGTTGAAACGGGGTCCTGTTCATTGGGAAGGGTATGTCCTACTGCAAAACAGAGGAAACAGACTTGTGTTCGAGCTCCTATGGTAGAAATAGGGTGTTGTTGATCGGGAGGGGTGTGGCGTACCGCAAAATGGAGGAAACAGACTTGTGTTGGACCGCCTACAGTCGAAATGAGGGTCCTGTTCATCGGGAGGGGTGTGGCTTACCGCAAAACGGGACTCCACGGGCTACTATTCATCCACCGTCTACTGCCTCCATGGGCTATTGTTCATCCACCGTCGACCTCCTCCAGCCTCCACCTGCGATTGTTCATCCACGGCGTCTCTGATACGTCTCCAACGTATCTATAATTTTTGATTGTTCCTGTTATATTATCATTCTTGGATGTTTTATAATCATTTTATAGTCATTTTATATCATTTTTGGTACTAACCTATTGACATAGTGCCCAATGCCAGTTGTTGTTTTCTGCATGTTTTTACATCGCGGGAAATGAATATCAAATGGAGCCCAAATGCAGCGAAACTTCTTGAGGATTTTTTTGGGCCACAAGACATCCAGTGGGCCAAGAAAGCACCTGGAGGGTGCCCCGAGGGGGGCAGCACCCACCAGGGCATGCCTGGGGGCCCAGGCACGCCCAGGTGGGTTGTGCCCACCTCAGGTGCCCCTTGAACCGCCTCTTTGCTCTATAGATACCCCAATATTCCAGAAACCCTAGGAGAGTCGACAAAAATAAATTCCAGCCGCCGCAGAGTCCAGAACCACCAGATACAATCTAGACACCATCACAGAGGGGTTCATCACTTCCATTAGTGCCTCTCCGATGATGCGTGAGTAGTTCTATGTAGACCTACGGGTCCGTAGTTAGTAGCTAGATGGCTTCCTCTCTCTCTCTCTTGATTATCAATACAATGGTCTCTTGGAGATCCATATGATGTAAGCCTTTTGCAGTGTGTTAGTTGGGATCCGATAAACTTTGAGTTTATGATCAGATCTATGTTTTTATCCATGAAAGTTATTTGAGTAACTTTGATCTCTTATATGCATGATTGCTTATAGCCTCGTATTTCTTCTCCGATATTTGGGTTTTGTTTGGCCAACTTGATCTATTTATCTTGCAATGTGAAGAGGTGCTTTGTGATGGGTTCGATCTTACGGTGCTTGATCCGAGAGACAGAAGGGGAAACAACACATATATATCATTGCTATTAAGGATAAGAAGATAGGGTCTATTTCTACATAAATAGATCTTGTCTACATCATGTCATCGTTCTTATTGCATTACTCTGTTTCTCCATGAACTAAATACACTAGATGCATGCTGGATAGTGGTCGATGTGTGGAGTAATAGTAGTAGATGCACGCAAGAGCCGGTCTACTAATCTTGGACGTGATACATATATAATGATCATTGCCTGGATGTCGTCATGATTCTTTGAATTTCTATCAATTGCCCAATAGTAATTGTTTTCCCACGGTTTGCTATTTTTCTTGAGAGAAGCCACTAGTGAAACCTACGGTCCCCGGGTCTCTTTTATCATATTTGCCTTTGTGATCTAATTTCCTTTGCATTTATTTTTAGATCTATTAAACCAAGAATACAAAAATACCTTGCCGCAATTTATTTGTTCCGCGATCTATTTATCCTATCTACCACTTTTACCTCACTCTATTTACCTATCTTGAGGCGTCGTACCCGAAAGGGATTGACAACCCCTTTAACACGTGGGTTGCGAGTATTTGTTATTTGTGTGCTGGTGTTGTTTACGTGGTGTGAGGAGGTTCTCCTACTGGTTCGATAACCTTGGTCCCATCACTGAGGGAAATACCTGCTGTCGCTATACTGCATCATCCCTTCCTCTTTGGGGAAATACCGACGTAGTTCTAGCAGACATCAAAAAGAATTTCTGGCGCTGTTGTCGGGGAGGATCTTCAACATCAACCAGGTTCCTAATCACAAATCTCATCTCCTCGCAATTTACATTATTTTCCATTTGCCTCTCATTTTCCTCTCCCCCACTTCAAAAAAATTTGTCGTTTTATTCGCCTTCTTTTTCGTCCATTGTTTTCTCGTCAGACCTGTTTTTTGTGTGCAATCTTCTTTATCACTTTTTGTCGTTACGGATTTTTCTTCTTCTATTGCATGCACCCCCGAGAACGAGGTTCTCAACTTTAAACAAATGGGAGGAGAGAATTTAAAAGATGCTTGGTATAGTATTTGCAATACTCATAATAGATCTATCCGTAAGCAATCACCATTGTTGTTCTTTGTTTTTTTATGTGGGCATTACCACTTGGTATAGATTCGTCCTTGATACGATTACCGGTGGGAATTTCTTTATGTGTCCTTCTCTTGATGCTTTTAATGCTTTCGGAAATTTAGTGGGTTTACCACCACTCGTGATCAATGAAACAATATTGACTCTCGAGCATGTTATGGAAAGACTAGATGCTATTGAAAAGAAAATGCTTACCATAGAACATATTGAAAACTTGGATAGAAAAATGCAAAGTTATGCAACTAAAGTTGGGTCAAAAGCGGGAGGCGTTTTTAAGTTGCTAAAAGAAAAGGGAACTATAATTCATGAAAGAATCGAAGAGAGCACGTCTAGGATTGATAACTGGAAGAAATTTTTTCTAATCTAGGTACGGCTTTTGCTTCCGCTAAAACTCCTGTGAAAATTAGCAAGACCACTCAAGTCGCTAAAAATAAAGGTGCAACTTCTAGCAATGATAAAGGAGATCTTAAGATGATTAGTATCCATCCCAACTTTATTGAAGTCATAAGAGACCCTTTTTGTGAAAATAAGTTTTTAAAATCTCATGCCTAGAAGTATTATCGCTGCTAATTTATATGCAAAATCCTTGAAAAATCCTAAGTGTTCGATCAAAGAATTGGACAAGCATGACAAAACTTAGATCCTACACGTTATGCCTAGCTAGGGGCGTAAAATGATAGCCCTTATTGGGAGGCAACCCAATGAATAAAATTTATTTTTTATTTTTGATTTCTGTTCTTGTGTGTTAGCACAATTATGCTACTGTTATGATTGTGTTTTTTGTGTTTTAATAAGTGTTTGTGCCAAGTAAGGCCTTTGGGATGATTTGGGTGAAAGTTGATTTGATCATGCTGAAAAGCAGAAACTTTTGTGTTCACGAGATTATTTTTCATTTTTTACAGAAGAGCACTTTTGAGTAGATTCTTTTTTCAGAAGATTAATAGACAAATTTTTCACATCAACTAATTTATTTCAGATTTTTTGGAGTTACAAAAGTATTCGAAATATTCAGATTGCTACGTATTGTTCTGTTTTTGACAGATTCTGTTTTCTTTGCGTTGTGTGCTTGTTTTGATGATTCTATGGTTTTCTTTGATGCGTTTTTGCCATAGAAATTTTGGAATAAAGTAGATATAATGCAAAAACAAAATAGGAATAGGTTTGCAACAGTACTTATAGTAGTGGTTTGCTTTCTTATACTAACGGATCTCATGAAAGTTTTGTTGAGTTTTGTGTGATTGAAGTTTTCAAGTTTTGTGTGATCTTACGATGGATGAAGAAATAAGGATTAGCAAAAGGCTAAGCTTTGGGATGCCGAGGCACCCCAAGATAATATTCAAGAAGTAGTAAGCAACTAAGCTTGGGGATGCCCCCTAGTGGCATCCCCGCTTTCTTCTAACAACCATCGGTATTTTACTTGAAACTATATTTTTATTTGTCACACATTATGAGTTTTGCTTGGATCATCTTGTATGATATGAGTCTTTGCTTGTTTTTCTTTGTGTCTTAAGTACTGAATCCTTGCTGAACAAACCTTTTTGAGAAAGCGAAAAATTATGCTATGCTTGCTCCTATGCTTCACTTGAATTTTTAGAGCCATGGATTTGCTCTAGTGCTTCATTTATATCTTTTTAAGCACGGTGTGCTTTGTTATTTTTGAAGAAATTATCTCTTGCTTCACTTATATTATTTTGAGATAAAGAAAAAATATGCTCATGTTCTTCACTTATATTTGTTTGAGATTATAAAAAAACATATGAAAATAGTCCCAAAGTGATAGATATCCATGGAGGATATAATAAAAACTTTCATGAAGATCATTGGACAAAATAAACTTGATTCTTAGTAATGGTTTTGAGATATGACGATATGATATGTAAGTCATGTTGATGAGTTATTGTGCTTTAGTAAGAATGTTGATGTTAAGGTTTGTGATTCCCTATGCAAGCAAGAAAGTCAACAGTTATGCAATGAAATTTATATCCTACTTGTGGTGCATTATTCGGTGTTACTTATGCTTAATGCTTGGGTACGAGATTTTTCGCTTTTTGGTTGGTTGCTTCTCAATCTTTTTGCTAGCCTCCATTTTGCACTAAGTATGATCACTACTTGTGCATCCAAAACCCTTTAAACTAGTTTTGCCTTATGAGTCCACTATACCTACCTATATGCGGTATTTCCATGCCGTTCTAAGCAAATTTGCATGTGCCATCTCTAATTTTCAAAATAAATTTCTCTTTTGTGTGCTCTACCGCTCGGGACGCGGTGAACGGTGACCAATATTTTCCATGCTAGATGTGTTATTCTCATGATGAGTGTTTATTCATTTGTCATTGCACGAGAGTACGGCAAAGGTATTAGGGATGCCCAGTCCCGAAATAAAAAATGAATTTACTTTATGTTGTCAAATAATAAATTCCTTGGAAAGTGTTGGTATGGAGGGGAACCGTGGATTCGACTAGCCATGGAAAGTAAAATTAATGGTGGAAAATGTAATAAACTTTATTTTCTGTTTGGGAACCGCCTATGATGTATCTAGCATGGAAAGTGTTGGGATCTCTAAGTCGCTTTCGTTTGTGGGAAAAGTATGCCTCTCAAAAATATTTTCATCTCTCAATTTAAGCTTTGAGCTCTGGCACCTCTATAAACCCCTACTTCCCTCCACGAAGGGCCTTTCTTTTACTGATGCAATTTTAATTTTGAATTTGAGTCTCCATCTTCTCTTATAAAGTACCAACTAAGGGGCACTATGATTGTATTTGAGCATTGGTTGTAGCTAATATTCGAGTGTGTTTCATGAATGGATCAATGATTGAGCATAATGGGCTAGCGATAACTTTCTTTAGTGTTCATATTTTGAAAGGCATGGTTGCTTGTTGATATGCTTGAGTATTGAAATCTTCATGTCAAAACTAGATTATTGCTTTGAATCATGTAAAAGTCCATATGTCCATGCTATAAAGAAAAGAAATGTGATGAACATGTCAGGCAGCATTCCACATCAAAAATCCTGTTCTTATCATTTACCTACTCGAGGACGAGCAGGAATTAAGATTGGGGATGCTGATACGTCTCCAACGTATCTACAGTTTTTTATTGTTCTATGTTGTTATATTATCATTCTTGGATGTTTTAGAATCATTTTATAGTCATTTTATATCATTTTTTGTTACTAACCTATTGACATAGTGCCCAGTGCCAGTTGTTGTTTTCTGCATGTTTTTTACATTGCAAGAAATCAATATCAAACGGAGTCCAAACGCAGCAAAACTTCTTGAGGATTTTTTGGGCCAGAAGACATCTAGTGGGCCAAGAAAGCACCTGGGAGGTGTCCCGAGGGGGGCAGCACCCACCAGGGCATGCCTGGGGGCCCAAGTGCGCCCAGGTTGGTTATGCCCACCTCGGGTGCCCCCTGAACCGCCTCTTTTCTCTATAAATGCCCCAATATTCCAGAAACCCTAGGAGCGTCAGCGAAATCAATTCCAGCCTCCGCAGAGTCCAAAACCACCAGATCCAATCTAGACACCATCACGGAGAGGTTCACCACTTCCATCAGTGCCTCTCCGATGATGCGTGAGTAGTTGTTTGTAGACCTACGGGTCCGTGGTTAGTAGCTAGATGGCTTCCTCTCTCTCTCTTGATTACCAATACAATGGTCTCTTGGATATCCATATGATGTAAGCCTTTTTGTGACGTGTTTGTTGGGATCTGATGAACTTTGAGTTTATGATCAGATCTATGTTTTTATCCATGAAAGTTATTTGAGTCTTCTTTGATCTCTTATATGCATCGTTGCTTATAGCCTTGTATTTGTTCTCTGATATTTGGATTTTGTTTGGCCAACTTGATCTATTTATCTTGCAATGGGTAGAGGTGCTTTGTGATGGGTTCGATCTTACGGTGATTGATCCCAGTGACAGAAGGGGAAACGACACGAATGTATCATTGCTATTAAGGACAACGAGATGGGGTATATTTCTCCATTAATAGATCTTGTCTACATCACGTCACTGTTCTTATTGCATTACTCCATTTCTCCATGAACTAAATACACTAGATGCATGCTGGATAGCGGTCGATGTGTGGAGTAATAGTAGTAGATGCAGTCAGGAGTCGGTCTACTAATCTTGGACGTGATGCCTATATAATGATCATTGCATGGGTATTGTCATGATTATTTGAAGTTCTATCAATTGCCCAACACTAATTGTTTTCCCACCGTTTGCTACTTTTCTCAAGAGAAGACACTAGTGAAACCTACGCCCCCCGGGTCTCTTTTCGTCATATTTGCCTTTGGGATCTATTTTCCCTTGCATTTATTTTCAGATCTATTAAACCAAAAATACAAAAATACCTTGTTGCAATTTATTTGTTCCATGATCTATTTATCCTATCTACCACTTTTACCTCACATTATATACCTATCTTGAGGCGTCGTACCCGAAAGGGATTGATGTCACGCCCAATATGCGACCCTATCCAAAAGGAACTCGAAGCTCCCACCAAGGATAGACCCGCATATTGAAACGCTTTTGCAAGGTGGATATCATTACATCAACATTACATAATAGATGGGGATACATACATAAGGCATACAATGCCACACGAATACAACATCACAATACAAAAGAGCATCATCCGACTACCGATGAAACAGAAACAGAAACTCAAACGACATCCACCCTGCTAGCCCAGGCTGCCGACCTGGAACCTATCCCCTGATCGAAGAAGCAGAAGAAGAACTCAAAGCAAGCAAGCATCGCTCTCGCGTCATGATCATCGCATAACCTGTACCTGCAACTGTTGTTGTAGTAATCTGTGAGCCACGAGGACTCAGCAATCCCATTACCATGGGTATGAAGACTAGCAAAGCTTAAAGGGAATGGAAGGGGTAAAGTGGTGAGGCTGCAGCAACGACTAAGCATATATGGTGGCTAACATACGCAAATAAGAGCGAGAAGAGAGCAAGCGGAACGGTCGTGAAACTAGCAATGATCAAGAAGTGATCCTGAACTCCTACCTACGTCAAACATAACCCAAAACCGTGTTCACTTCTCGGACTCCGCCGAGAAGGGACCATCATGGCTACACACACGGTTGTTGCGTTTTAATTCGGATCTGGTGTCAAGTTATCTACAATCGGACATTAACAAATTCCCATCTGCCAATAACCACAGGCACGACTTTCGAAAGATTATACCCTGCAGGGGTGTCCCAACTTAGCCCATGATAAGCTCTCACGATCAACGAAGGATATACCTTCTCCCAGGAAGACCCGATCAGACTCGGAATCTCGGTTTACAAGACATTTCGACAATGGTAAAACAAGACCATCAAGACCGCCCGCTGTGCCGACAAATCCCGATAGGAGCTGCACATATCTCATTCTCAGGGCACACCGGATGAGCGAAGCGTACAGGAACCGACGTAACCCAAGTTGCCAAGGGATGGCCCCGCACGGTGCTCTAGTTTGAACCAACACTTAGACAAGCACTGGCCCGGGGGGGCTATAATAAAGATGACCCTTGGGTTAATTACTCCCAAGGGAAATATAGGTGGTGGTGAGGCAAATGGTAAAACCAATGTTGGGCCTTGCTGGAGGAGTTTTATTCAAAGCGAACTATCAAGGGGGTCCCATAAATCACCCAACCGCGTAATGAACGCAAAATCCGGGAACATAACACCGATATGACGGAAACTAGGGCGACAAGAGTGGAACAAAACACCAGGCATAAGGCCGAGTCTTCCACCCTTTACCAAGTATATAGATGCATTAATTAAATAAGAGATATTGTGATATCCCAACATAATCCTGTCCATCATGAAGAAATCTTCAACTTCACCTGCAACTAACAACGCTATAAGAGGGCTGAGCAAAGCGGTAACATAGCCAAGCAATGGTTTGCTAGGAAGGGTGTCAAAGGTTAGAGGTTCATGGCAATTTGGGAGGCTTGATGAGCAAAAGATAGGTAAGGCAGCATAGCGATAGAACGAAGCAACTAGCATAGCAATGATAGTAGTGAGATCCAGGATAGCGGTCATCTTGCCAGAAATCCCGCTAGGAAGAAGAACGAGTCCATGAAGAAGATGAAGCCACGGAGACGAACCAAGCGTAGACGAACAAATCCTCACGATCGCAACGAAACGGAAACTATCGAGAAGAAGCACACAACAAGGTAAACACACCACACATAGACAAGGCATGATGCACACAAGCATGATGCAAGACAAGACTACATGAAGCTACTCATGGCAAGAGATGATGCAAACAAGAGCAACACATCAAGGCAAGTTTAAATGAGGCCGGGAACAACATATAACAATTCCGGTAAGTCCTCATATGCATATTTCAAATTGGTACAGATCTGAATAAACATTATGTTCAAGTTGTTAAACAGCAAGTTAAGATGCACAAAGATGATCTACACGAGATTCTAGTCAAGTTACATATAAAGTTCAATTAGTTCGGAGCTACGGCCTAGAAGATATGAACAAAACAAGTTAAACATGGCATTGATGCAAAATGCATTCAAACATCAAGCAAACACACCAAAACAAGGATGCAACATGATAATATGAAACTACATGCAAAAACAAGCAAGTTTCATATAGAGCACGCTCAAAACGGAGCAACGGTGCAACACATACACTCCATACAAGTCATAACAACAATCTGCCCAAAACAGGAACTAGGCATCTTGCAAGCATCAAAACAACATGCTACAGGACCTCAACAAGAAAACAAAAGGCATGGACATGATGTACAGGTAAAGCATAAAAAAACATGAACACTGAGCTATCTCCATAAACCACTAGAACATGCTCAAACACACATGGCAAGATTGCAAATAATAACAATTCAGACTTTGCAGAAAATAACATCAGGTTGCAATGTTCAGAGCAAGTTATCAACATGCTACAGGAACTTATAATAGCAAAACAATACATGGCATGATTCTAATCAAAGCATAGATCAAAAGTCCCTTAGTGACCATAAGCCAAAAAGGATCAGAAGAAATGATGGCACCCATGTAAACATAGCAAGTTATAATACAGATTCATACATGGCAGGAACAACAATAAGTAGGCATGTAGATGAGCTTGTACCACTCACCACAGAGCAATAAATGGCATGGCAAGGCAACCAACAGTAAGAAGGCATGTTTATGAAATAAACCAAGGCAAGAACAAGTTCATAGCATGCAAGGATCAACTACAAAAACCTTGGCAACATTGAATAACATGTAAACAATCTGCCAGGAAACATTTTGTAGCAAAAGTAGAGCACGAAAATGACATGCTAGACTACTCCATAATTGCAACTAGGGGCATGAATGGATAGAAAATAACCATATTTTCAAAACATCCTTACTGAAGTATCTCAAAATATGCTTGGATCTCTCTGTAGCATCATATTTACATGGCATCAAAATAACAGCAGAACAAGGACTAAAATCAGCAATATTACGAAGCCTAGTTTGCATGATTGTGCTAGTCACCACATTGATCACAAAAATACATGGCATACACCACTGTAAAGAAGACATGGCATAGTTCAAAACACATGTAGACATCAACCTCATAGGATGCACACATCAATCATGGCAAAAATGACAAATGAGCATGTTCTGTTAACACACAACAGACAACATCATGAAGCACTCTTGCAACGATGATTCAGGCATCAAGATGAGATCAAATGAACACGATGCAATGGAATGAAATGAAGTGATCGTTGAGACGAATAATTTGAAATACTACACGCACAAAATGGAGCTACGGATGCAGAGATACAATGCGATGAACATGGCATGGTTATGCAAAAATATTCGGGACTTGGTCAAAAACGGGGTCAACCTGCGATTGGATCTGGATCGGGGCGCGGGAACCGAGGCCGATCCAGAGCTCTCGCCGGAGCTGGGTGGTTCCGGCAACGAGGAAGGAGGCCGGAGATAAGGGCCGGCGAGGGGGGGCGCGGCGAGCGCCGGCGGGAGGCGGGCGCCGGCCGGGAGGCGGTGTGGGGCGCGCGGCGGCGAGGATCCGGGGCCGGCCGGGCACCGGGCGGCGGCGGACGCCGGGCGGCGAGGCAGATGGCGGCGGGGGCCCGCGGCAGGGAGCCGGGCGTCGCGCGGGACGGGCGAGGGAGGACGGCGGCGGCGTGCCGCGGCGGCGACGGGCGGCGGCCGTCGATGGGAGGCGGCGGGCGCGACGAAGGGCGGCGGCGACGGGCCTCAGCACGGGGTGCGGGCCGAACGGCGGCGGCGCGGGATCGGGCCCGGGGCGGCCCGGAGCGGGCTCCCCGTGGGCCTGGCGGGCCTGCGGCGGAGGGACACGTGTCCGGCGCTGGTTGGCGGAGGGCGGCGGAGCGGACGCGTCCGGGGGAGATCAGACATGTCCGGCTGCGTGAGGGGAGCGGGGCTAGGGTTTGGCTGCGAAATTCATCCGCGAATTTGGACGGGGAGGGCATATTTATAGATAGAGGGAGCTAGGAGAGTCCAAATGGAGCACGGTTTTCGGCCACGCGATCGTGATCGAACGACCGAGAGCATGGAGGGGAGTTTGCTGGGTTTTGGGCCACTTTGGAAGGGGTGTTGGGCTGCAAAGAGAAGGGGGGTTTCGGGCTATGCTGTTACCCGTTGGAGTACCAAACGACCTCCAAATGGCACGAAACTTGATAGGCGGTATACCGGTGCTATACCAAGGCCGCTTGACAAACCTCGGGCCATTCTGAGAAAGTTTAATCACCCTCTCCCAATGAGAGACAAAAGGGGAACGCCGGAGGGCATAGGAGTGCTAGATTGCAAAACGGACAATGGGGAAAATGCCCGGATGCATGAGATGAACACGTATGCAAAATGAAATGCACATGATGACATGATAAAATGCAACACGCAAGCACATGACATGGCTACAACGATGAATAACTAGCAGACACCTGGCGCATCGAATCCGGGGCGTTACAACACTCCTCCACTAACAAGAGATCTTGTCCCAAGATCTTAGGACCGAGACGGAAGGGAAAAGGAAGAGGTGAAACAAGAACTCAAAGAAAAAGCAAGGAATCGAGAGCACTCGAGAAGAAGAGAGGAACGACGAGAATGACGAGAATCGAAAGCTCACGGAATCAGATAGACTATGAAACCACTCCAGTTAAAATGAGATAAGAAACGAATAAGACTGAAAGGATTTCGGCAACACTCCGACTGACAATGGAAGAAATAGAACATGAACTTGAGAGGATGGAATGACACCTGATGAGATGAACAGACAATGCCTCCGGAAGAATTGAAAGAATTTGAATGAAAAGAACTTGGAAGGAAGGATTGAATGGAGTTATTGAGAAAATCAACAACGAAAAGAATAAGCTTGTTGCGGACTTATAGGTAACATCTCAAGATTATGAGGTGATAACCGGCCACAAACGGAAATGATTGGATAGCTGAGAAGAACGAAGAAATGCAAAACTCCACTTTGAAAGAATACGGAGAATTAATTGCACTTCGAGATGCGAGAAGAAAAGATACTAGAACTCCTTGAACAAGAATCTTGATGAACACTTGAGGAATGAATTAAATCATGAAGAACCACCATGAAGAACTCCGGTACAAAAGGATGGTGAGATAGAATTGAATAATGAAAAGAATAAGATGAGCCTTGCGATGGTTTAGATGGATGTTCCGACAAAATGGCCGAAGAAGTTTGAACTCCGGAAAAGAAAAGATGGAAAACACTTGGAACTAGAATTTATTCCTCACGAACAAACTCCGAAGTAAGAGATTAATCACTTGGATGAAATTAGAATAAGATTTATGTTATGCTTATCCTCATCAAATTAAATTGATGACTAGCAATGGATTTCGCATACTACTTATTCTTCTTGAAAAGGATTGAGAAGTGACATGTCGCGAACTTGAGAAGGTCTTCATGAACCATCGGTAGAATTGGAAAGAACGAATGGATTGATACGATAACAAAGGAAAAGAATCTGAATGAACCGCCGTAAGAATTAGAAAATGATTGATGAAAGAGAATGAATCACCGGGAAGGATTAGAAGAACAAATATGCCTGAGGGGATTTAGATGCAAAATAACAAAGATATAATGAGCTGATTAAAGAACACTTGAACGAAGCACCAGGATAATTGGATAACGGTAGATGAAATGTGAGGACGAAGAATTCTTCTGGAACGATGGCCTCCGGTGAAAAGAAATGGAATAACAACTTCTGACATACTCCGGATGGGTAAGAAAAAGGAATATCTAACAACTGGAATAATCCGCGAGGATAACATGAAGCCAGAACCACGAAACTTCAAGAGAACTGACAAGATTGAGAGGAAAAACTCTTCTTCGGTCTTCAAATGATGAGGAGAAACACCACCAAAATTGCTGAGATGCTCCGGGAAAATGACAAGCGAAGAGGTTGAGCCAACTATGAAAAGAATTAGAACGAGATCTTGGAGAAGGCATGTGACTGATGAAATTCATTCTTACGTCACGCTTTGAAAAGAATTGAGAATAACTCCGGGGAATTAGAAGAGTCAGGCAAGATCCAGGGAAAATACCTGTGGGTTAGGGCCCACTGAAGAGATAACACCGTTGGAAAGGATTATTGAACAGATAAATGATGCACCGGAATGATTGAAATATTTGAATAAGGTGACAACCTCGAATTAATTCGAACACAGACGAATCTCCTGAGATGTCTTGAGCACTCCGGAAGGATAAACTGGCGAGAGACGAACGAGCAAGGAAAAACACATGAGCCGAGGAAAAGAATATAATCGCTACCGAAAAACTTGAATTGAACCCACCGGAAAAAGAAAGGAATGAAGAATGACGAACGAGACTAGAATTCACCAGTTGAGATAAATTACGAAAGACTGAAGAGGCTCCGCACGAATGAAATTGATGTTCGAAAGAGACTCAGGTGTAACACCCACGATGCGGCTATATCTCCCACGTGTCGAAGCACGACTTAGAGGCATAACCGCATTGTGGTTTTGTCGCAAGAAGGGTCATCTTCACACAATCCCATGTAATGAACAAGAATGGGATAAAGAGTTGGCTTACAATCGCCACTTCACACAATGAACATATAATTCATACATCATTCAGAATACACACATAGTCCGACTACGGACGAAGCCAAAAGAAAAGAAGATAACCCAACTCCTAGATCCCCGATCGTCCCAACTGGGCTCCACTACTGATCAACATGAAATGAAACATATCAACAACTAAGATCTTCGTTGAGCTCCCATCTGAGCTCGGTTGCATCATCTGCACTGGTATCATCGGCACCTGCAACTGTTGTGATAGTATCCGGTGAGTCACGAGGACTCAGCAATCTCAAAACCCGCGAGATCAAGACTATTTAAGCTTATAGGTAGGAAGTGGTAAAGTGGTGGAGTTGCAGCAAGCACTAAGCAAATATGGTGGCTAACATACGCAAATAAGAGCGAGAATAGAGCAAATGGAATGGTCGTCAAGATAGCAATGATCAAGAAGTGATCCTGAACTCCTACTTACGTCAAACATAACCCAAAACCGTGTTCACTTCCCAGACTCCGCCGAAAAGAGACCATCACAACTACACACGCGGTTGATGCATTTTAAATCGGATCTGGTGTCAAGTTATCTACAACCGGACATTAACAAATTCCCATCTGCCTATAACCACAGGCACGACTTTCGAAAGATTATACCCTGGAGGGGTGTCCCAACTTAGCCCATGATAAGCTCTCATGATCAACAATGGATATACCTTCTCCCAGGAAGACCCGATCAGACTCGGAATCCCGGTTTACAAGACATTTCGACAATGGTAAAACAAGACCAGCAAAGCCTCCCGTTGTACCGACAAATCCCGATAGGAGCTGCACATATCTCGTTCTCAGGGCACACCGGATTGTCCAAACTTCCGGTAAGCCAGCCCAGAGTTGCCCCTGGTGGCCACCGGCGGTTGACAGGTTGGACCAACACTCACGACGAGCACTGCCCCCGGGGGGGGGGGTAAAATAAAGATGACCCTTGAGTCTACAGAACCCAAGGGAAAAAGGCTTAGGTAGGCAAATGGTAAAACCAAGGTTGGGCCTTGCTGGAGGAGTTTTATTCAAAGCGAACTGTCAAGGGGGTCCCATAAATAACCCAACCGCGTAAGGAACGCAAAATCCGGGAACATAACACCGGTATGACGGAAACTAGGGCGGCAAGAGTGGAACAAAACACCAGGCATAAGGCCGAGTCTTCCACCCTTTACCAAGTATATAGATGCATTAATTAAATAAGAGATATTGTGATATCCCAAAATAATCATGTCCATCATGGAGCAATCTTCAACTTCACCTGCAACTAACAATGCTATAAGAGGGGCTGAGCAAAGCGGTAACATAGCCAAGCAATGGTTTGCTAGGAAGGATGAAAAGGTTAGAGGCTGACATGGCAATATGGAGGCATGGTAAACAAGTGATAGGTAGCGCAGCATAGCGATAGAATGAAGCAACTAGCAAGAAAAGATAGAAGTGATATTGAGGGTAATGGTCATCTTGCCTGAGATCTCGCAAGGAAGAAGAACGAGTCCATGAAGAAGATAAACAGACGTAGTCGAACGAATCCTCACAACTCTGGAACGAAACCGAAGCTAACGAGAGAAGCAAACCGGAAAGAAGCAAACAACATAGTAAACAAACAACACAAGCATAATCATGGCATGATGCACAATCAAGTATGATGCATGTCCGGTTTAGTGAGGCATGGCATGGCAAAGTGCAACAAACAATACTACAAGTTAAGTGGAGCTCAATATGCAACGAGTTGCATATTGACGAAACACCACATTCAAATATTTAGTTCACTCTCGGTTATGTACCCAACAATATTAAATGTTACTAAACATGGCAAAAGGGGTGAAGCATAATAAAACTACCTAGTTAGGCAAGTTTAAGTGAGGCCGGAAACAACAAACAACAATTCCAGAAAATCCCCACATGTTATTTAGAAATTTAATGCAAACACAATTTCAAACATTTTAAATGTTGTTATCATGATGCAGATGACATAATCAAGGTTTATGCATTTTTTATGAAAATGTTGACATCTAATATGATAGGGAGCATTTGGTCTCCATGGCGGAACAAAAGGGGTGCCACGGCAACGATAACGAAAATGGTGCCACGGCAACATTCAGGTCCCGATAACTCATGGAGGTACCGGTGCAAAAGGAAGTGTGACGTGAGCGAGTCATGCAAGATGGTGGGGTGATCCCGGATTACCGGGTTCCCACGGGTCGACGGCATGGCAAACAAGGAGGAACTTGCAATGATAATTCGGACACGATGCACACATGAGCATTTCATACATCACACAAGCATTCGGTCCACGGACGTCGTCTCGGGTTATACCTTTGAAGTGTGCATTCGGGGCGAAACGCGTTTGTCGAGGGAAGTAGTGGTACACGGGTCGTAGGGGAAGTAGTCGTTCACGTTTCGTAGTTATACATGTCGGCGGTAGTAGTTGTTCAGGGTCTTGGCGGGTCGTCGTGTAGCCGTACATGTTCGTCATGGTACACGGTTCATAGACATTCGAGTCATCGGTAGAGGAAGTAGTGGTACACGGCCATAGATGTTCGGGGTCGTCGGTAGAGGTACACACGTTGTCGGGGTACTTTACGTTATCCGGGACGGTCTTGGTGTATCCATGTTGTTGCGGCCACGGTCTTGACGTCAACAGCGCTAGGCAGCGGAGAGCACGCACATAGGGCACGGCAGAGGTTGTGCACGGCAGCAACGAGTCGGCCAAAAGAGGCAGAGGCCATGGCGCCATGGATGAGCGGCAGCGGCGGATCCGGGTCGCGCGGGGGCGGATCCGGCTGGAGTCGGGACGAAGGCCATCTCTGGCGGTGTGACTTGGTGGTGGGGCCGGCGCGAGGAGACGGGGCGGCGCTCGCCGGAGTCGGGGCCGAAGGGGACGGATCGAGGGGCTCCTCCTCCCATGACGACGGAGCTGACAAGGCGATGGCGCCGGGTAGACGAGGAGGTGGGTGAGGAGGTCCTGGCATGGGCGCATGGAGCAGAGGAGCAGCGATGCAGGTCTCACGCAGGAGATGGGGTCGTGGTCGCGGCGCGTAGGGCTCGGGGACGAACTCCCGGCGACGAGGCGCTGCCGCAAAAGCGGAGACGGAGGCGCGGGGCGACATGGCCATGGCCGAAGCAAGTCAGGCAGCGCGGCGCGGCCTGGACTCGCCGACCGGAGGGGCGACGGGGCATGGTTGCGGGGTGGAGGAGGCGCTCGAGATGATGGGATCGGGCGCGGCATCGGCGAGAGGGTGCAGCAGCTGCTGCTGCTGCCGGCGGCGAGGGGATCGGGACGAGGAGCTCCTCTCCTGAGCGGCGGCGTTGTGTGGGAATGAGGGAGATGAGATCGAGAGGAGGGAGAGGGCTAGAGAGCGACGGGTTCGGGCGCTGCGGGTGTGTGCGGCGGTTTGGGAGGACGATGGGAGAGGGGATCGAGTGATGCTCTCCCCTGCGGCTAGGGTAAGAGGGGTGGAGTTGGGCCTTAGAGGCAAATGGGCCGGTGCTGTGGGCTAGGACGCCCAGTTGGGCTGGACTGGTGGGCTGGCTGCAGCTCTCTCTCTAAACTCTAATTCTTATTTCCTTTAGCAGAAAACAAATTAGAGAGAAGAAAAAGAAAGAGAGGGTTAAGGAAAGAATTTGCGCACGAGGGATAATTTTCACGGACTCGCAAAAATATGCTCGTTCCAAGAAAAATAGAAAGGCCATGATTGAAAGATTTAAATTCAAACTCATTTGAATTTAATTCAAATGGGTTTGAACTAGGACTTGATAAAAGGAAGGTCCAAAAATGTTCGGATTTTTTGATGGAGCTCCCGGAAAATGATGAAAGAAATTATGGGCAAGGTTGGAGACCAAGAATTGAGATAACAACGACATGGGATATTTTGCAAGTGGGTTATGGTTAATTCCAAATAAATGGAATAATTTATAATAGCTCCCTAATATTGGGAGGATATGTTATAAAGAGAAGTCACAAGTGAATTCCCTCGATTTAAATGGATCGAAGATCCATATAATTTATTTAGTTGAGTTTTAAAAATTAAATGACATGATGGCATGATGACATGATGCAATGCAACAAGCAAATAAAACACACGGCAAAGCTCAGAATAGCTGGAAGTCTTCTGGAGCGTCGGTCTCGGGGCGTTACAACACTCCACCACTACAAGAGGATCTCGTCCCGAGATCTAGGATGGCACCGGAGAGAAACCGAAGAGGAAGAGGAAGAGGTAAAACTAAGTTGCTTCTTCGACAATAAGTGAAACCAAAGAACCTTGAGAGGTTGAAAAGTTGAAAGAAAGAACACAACAGAGTTGAACACAATTGAGAGCACTGCCGTAGAAAATAGAAAGAAGGAACACCATTTGAACCTTGGAGGTTGCAAAGCTATGAATGACGAGTACAATGGACAAGAAGGAATTGAACCCGCTCTGATTGAAACGAGATAAACAAGGAACAAGGGAGAACAAATTCGGACAACACTGCGGTTGAAAATAGATGCAAGACTTGATAAGATGAAAAGAACTTGAATGAGAACACCACACTCCGGTTAAATGGATGAGCACGAAAAGAACAAAATCCTCACAATCGAGATGATGAGTGAAAAGAACAACATCACAATGCCTCCGGAAGAAAGAATAGAAGTTAGATCATTGGAATAACAGAATGGAGAAGAAAATGCCAACTTCTGCCACAAATGAGCTTGGAAAACACCCTTCCAAGAAGGTTAGAACAGAGTTGATGGGAAAAACCAACAACGAAACGAATAAGCTTGTAGTGGGCTTATGGAAAACATCTCAAAATTATGAGGTGACAACCGGCCACTAACTGAAACAATTGCTTGCTTGATATCAACGAAGAGATGAAAACTGCTTTCGCCGAGAGGATAGGAGAAAACTTGGATCATTGATAAGCACCACAATACAACATTCCTTAGGGAAGGCTTTAGGTGAAATCTGACACAAGATAAATCTAACAAAGAGATTGATGGATTTAAAATACCTCATTCTTGACAACATGTGAATCGCGAAACAAGAATGGAAATTGTCAAGAACGATATAACACCATCTCAAAAGATAAGGTAGGAGAATAGCACTTTGGAATGCAAGATGAAGAATACTTGAGCTCTTCAAAACAAAACATGTGTTGAGCACCATGTTTATTTTTAGAGTATAGCTTGGCTGATCTTAACTTCAAGAGAAATCTTGAAGAACAATTGAAGAATGAAAAGAATCCTTGATGAACCATCATGTAGAGCCTCCATGAAGAACTCCGGTAATAAAAGGATGATAGAAAGAAAGAGAAGTTGAAAATACAAGGTGAAGCCTTGCGATGATTAAGAAGGAGCTTCGCCACGATATAACCGAGAGAACTTGGAACTCCAGAAAGAAAAGATGAATAACTTGGAACTGAGAATTACTTCCTGATGAACAAACTCCGGAAGAAGGAATTAATCACTTGGATGAAACAAGAATAAGAATTATGTCATGCCTATCCTTCACCAATTTAAATTGATTACAAGCAACGGATTTGGCATACTACTTATTCTCGTAGAGAGAATTAAGAGAGATATAGCGTAAACTTGAGAAGTTATTGATGGAACCACCGGTGGGATTTGGACGAATAAATTGATATGATAACGAAGGAAGTGAAATCTTGAACGAACCACGCTAAGAATTGAAAATGAACATACCAAAGGCACAATTCACCGGGAAGAATTGGAAAACGAATGAAGATACTTGAGGGGATTTAGATACATGAGAACGAAGAGATCATGAACTGATTAGAGGGTATTTGAATGATGCACCGGTAAGATTTGGAGAACAGGAGTTGAAGGTTGAGAATGAGTAATATTCAGAAATGATTATCAAGAAAGGAAGCAACTCCTGAAATGCGTCGGATGGTTGAAAAGAATTCTCACAATCGAAAACAATTATGAGAGGATGGTATAAAGCTAGAACCATGAATCTCTGGAAGAACGGGTAAGGATTTAAGAGGAACTCTTCTTCGGTCTTCAAAATTCGAGAATGACAACGAGAAACACCACCATGAATTGTTGAGATACTCCGGGATGAAAATTAGAAAGGTTGAACCAACGATGAAAAGAATTTGAAAGATCTTGGAGAAGGACATATGACTAATGATAATTCATTCTTACATCAAACTTGGAAATGAATTTGGGAATAGCTCCGGGAAAATTAGAAGAGTCAGGTAAGATCCTGGAAAAAGACCTGTGGGTTAGGGCTCACTAAAAGATACACCCTTGAACGATTGATTGAAAAGGGGGGGATTGCACCGGTTGAATTAAATGGCTTGAATGAGAGAAGAAAACCTCGAAGTAACTTGAACGGATTAAGAATGGAAACATGATTCTTTTGAGATATCTTCAGCACTCCGGATACGAATAGAGAGAGGTGAAGGATTAAGAGGTACACCGGCATACGAAAACACTTGAAACAAGGAAGGGGATATGATCAACACGGAAAACTTGACTTGAATCCACCGGAGAACAAAAGAGAACGAAGAATAATAAACTTGTAGCTCCGTTAGTATCTTCTTGAGAATCACCGGATAAGAACATTGGCGGAAAAGAATGGAGAGTCTTCCCATCAATAAAATGGATACCCGATTAAGAAAAAAAGGTGGGAGGGCGGGAAAACAAAGGCAACTTGGGGCAGATGGAATGGATACCGTTGAGAAAACTTAGAATTGATCTTGCAGATGTTGAGATGATCGGATCCACTTGAAGAGAAGCACGCCGGTAGGAAAAGAATTGACATGAAAATCTCGATGATCAAGAAGGATTAGTATTCACATAGCAATATGAGAACACCGTTTAGGAAAGGTATGGATTCCACATTTGACTTCGAAGCAACTCGAATACCACAAATAAAACAAAACAAAGGATTTGGCTTGCAGAATAAGCCAGAACAAATACATATGATAGAGATTTACCCAATCCCATATTATGCATCTGTCGGAAAGATATTCTAGGAGCTACTTGAATTCCCACCTGTAAAACTCCCGAAACTTTCTGGTTATGCAATCTGGTGTTGGGGATACAGGGGAAGCAATATATATCTCACCCAAAACTAACAATCCCTACATCCAAGATGTATCCATCCGTCAACACATAACCAAGAAACCTTCGGAAATCGTGTACCTCAACCTTCGAAAAGCATCCGTTATACGAGTTATGGCAATACTCCCGAACTCCCGCCCCAGTACTGGGTGGCGTCGAGGTTATCTCACCAACAACTGCATAAAAGAGATTTTCGATGTCCGCAAAACTCAGGTATTCCAGAACTGCAACGATAAAATTATGACGACAACACCTCGGAGCTCAACTCCCCGGGTCAATGCCACATAATAGACATGAGGCACCAAGAACAGTGTTCTCGTCACAAAACCATCAGAACGATTCCAAGATACCCGCGTGATCCTAAAAAAAATAGTAGTGAAATTTGAGGAGAGGAAAGTCAAAACATCTACGTCAGGAGACCTCACCAGAGCGATGAAGGGACTGAGGAGTAAAAAGAATCCTACTCTCCGATATATATAATCCTAAGACTCAAAACATTTTTTTCTAGACTCAACAACACCAGCAAACAATCAAGCAGGGGGCTCCTAAGTCGGGGATGGCTCTGATTACCAACTTGTAACACACATGATGCGGCTATATCTCCCACGTGTCGAAGCACGACTTAGAGGCATAACCGCATTGTGGTTTTGTCGCAAGAAGGGTCATCTTCACACAATCCCATGTAATGAACAAGAATGGGATAAAGATTTGGCTTACAATCGCCACTTCACACAATGAACATATAATTCATACATCATTCAGAATACACACATAGTCCGACTACGGACGAAGCCAAAAGAAAAGAAGATAACCCAACTGCTAGATCCCCGATCGTCCCAACTGGGCTCCACTACTGATCAACATGAAATGAAACATAGCAACAACTAAGATCTTTGTTGAGCTCCCATCTGAGCTCGGTTGCATCATCTGCACTGGTATCATCGGCACCTGCAACTGTTGTGATAGTATCTGGTGAGTCACGAGGACTCAGCAATCTCAAAACCCGCGAGATCAAGACTATTTAAGCTTATAGGTAGGAAGTGGTAAAGTGGTGGAGTTGCAGCAAGCACTAAGCAAATATGGTGGCTAACATACGCAAATAAGAGCGAGAATAGAGCAAATGGAACGGTCGTGAAGCTAGCAATGATCAAGAAGTGATCCTGAACTCCTACTTACGTCAAACATAACCCAAAACCGAGTTCACTTCCTGGACTCCGCCGAAAAGAGACCATCACGGCTACACACGCGGTTGATGCGTTTTAAATCGGATCTGGTGTCAAGTTATCTACAACCGGACATTAACAAATTCCCATCTGCCTATAACCGCAAGCACGACTTTCGAAAGATTATACCCTACAGGGGCGTCCCAACTTAGCCCATGATAAGCTCTCTCGATCAACGAAGGATATACCTTCTCCCAGGAAGACCCGATCAGACTCGGAATCCCGGTTTACAAGACATTTCGACAATGGTAAAACAAGACCAGCAAAGCCTCCCGTTGTGCCGACAAATCCCGATAGGAGCTGCACATATCTCGTTCTCAGGGCACACCGGATTGTCCAAACTTCCGGTAGGCCAGCCCAGAGTTACCTCTGGTGGCCACCGGCGGTTGACAGGTTGGACCAACACTCACGACGAGCACTGGCCCGGGGGGGTAAAATAAAGATGACCCTTGACACTACAAGAAATATGTCAACTTGTGACCACCACTATTGGTCACTGAAAGGTCACAAATTTCCATTTACGACCTTTTTGTGACCAAAAACAGAAGGTCAAAAGCTGCCCGTCGTAAACTGACTATAGCGACCTTTCTTCTGGAATGGTCAAAGACGTTTACGACCAAAATATTCCTACTGTGGCGTTTTGGTCACTAGCAACCTCCCCAAGCCACGTAGGCATCCAGCGTGGCAAGCTGATGTGGCACAAGATTCAGCCCGGTCCAATTTGGTTTTCTACATGGGCCGAGCCCATTAATTCAGCCTTTCTATATTTTTTTTCGTGTCAATTTTTGGTCGATTTCATGGGCCTAGCCCAACGTTGTAGCCGTTTTTATTGTTGGCCCATGGCCTTTTATTATTTATTGCTTTTCTATTTTCAGCCATTATATATTCAAGCTGGTCCCACTAGTCAAATGGGTCCCACTTGTCATGATCATCTCTCAAATTGGTCCCACATGTCAGAAATGTACAAATTTGACAGATTATTTTCATAAGTGGACCCATTGGTCAAGTTTCCATTTCACAAGTTTTCAGATCACATACATAATCAAAAAGAACACATAAATTTCATCAAATATACCACTAAATAAATCTATTACAATCTTTACAACACATATATGCTACAATATGCTACTCTTTACTAAGTAGAACTTGACGGCTTCACACTTCACGGCTTCACACTTGCTTCACATTTCACACTTGAGCATCTGTAAAAGAGGAACAACCACAAATTTAAATCTCAATTGCAGTATAGGCCATATGCAGAAGCAGTTCAAAGTCGAAACAACATCAATTAGAAACACGCGCACAGAAACATAGGAGTCAAAATGCAGTATAGGACCAGGACAAGGAAACTCCTGTTATCAAATCAACACACAGCTTGTAGCAAAACAGCAATATAATACATTATAACGAGAGTAAGCTTGAATCAAACATCACAGAAACATGTGTATATCTCATGTGAGCATCATGCTATGGTTTTATTAAACAATGATACAGCAACAGAATACAATATCTTCAATGCAAATTATGGTACTTGTAGCAAAACTGCATAAGCTTTGAATTTTCAAAGAATAAGTTCGAAAGAAAGTATAGCAGTGCGTAAGCTCAGGTTACCTGGGTTGTCGACCAGAGGTGCCTTCCACTTTGCCCTTGTTGTTCAGGTTCTTGATATTCTGAATACACAAAAATCTCAGCTCAGAACTTGTAATACACATCGCTGCTTGTCTAAGCAAATAGACTACCTAGTCATATTGCCATGAGATAGTTCATGGTGTACCTTTTGTTTCCATGGCCCCTTGAACTGGTTTGGAATGGTTGGAGTTGTCCATTTCCCATCTTATACAATCTGCACCTTCAAATAAAACAAATATATGTCAAACATAGATGAGCAGAAAATACCAACTAATCAACGAAAAAACTAACATGCAGATAGTACTCAAACAAATCAAAGAGGAAGGAAACAAGACATCTGCTTTGCTAGCTAGGAGTGGGTAAACTGAAACATGAGCATGTTGGCCTAACGTTGTCGTAACAGCCGGATGGGATGAAGCGTCGTTCTAAATAAAAGGAAAGGCGGCGGAGAGGCTAGTGCATCGTCCGATGCGCCTGCCTGCCTCGGAGATGAAGGCAAGACTAGCGGAATTTGGCTGCCATCAATTAGTTGAGCCATAAGATTGGTTAGTCTAGCAAGCATATTAATGTTTGAACGATTCAGCATTGATAAGGTTTTTACAACAAACATGTTGGCATCATGAGGCTGGCACATGCCGGATCCAGACAGAGACAAGCAACAAGACCCCCACCCACTACTAAGAAGTAGAGCATCTAACAGAACTGCGAGAGATGAAGCAAGCAAGGGGAGGCCAGCAATTCAGTTTGCCAGGAGCAATAGCAGGTTGGATAAGAATTGGGAGGCCGACAATTTCAGTCAATGGCAACAGAAAAGCTGCAGCAGGCTCTCCGTGAAAAACAAAGAGGCCAGCTCTGTATCTGTTGTTGTTCACAACTTCACACAGATTATATGCACAACATGTCAACTTATCCGAAGCAAGCAACGGATTATTTGGGACCAAAGCAATGTCTGCATTCTAATAGTAGTACAAATTAAGCAAAGACACCATAGCAGAATGGAAGCTCCAAACTGCTGTTGCACAAATTTGAAGAGATGAACACGTACAGAGCATATGCATCCATTCTACTGTACTACAAAATGAACCAAAGACAAGATGCATTCAAGAAGCATTCATCCATAGCAGGACAGAAGCAAGACAAACTGTTGCTCCACACAGTCAGTCGTTGTCAGCTACTGCTCCATACAAGACACCAAAGACAAGTTAGCAACGGCCAGTTTATCGCGCATGAAACAAAAGCACTCCCTCGGAATAGGGCATATGCAGAGTGCGGGGAAACAGAGTAAGCCGTATGCAGAAATGAAAGAACAGTAAGCAATCTAACAACATTATTATCTTTCCAGCATGAATATGTGAGCACATACTAAGTAGCATCAGTAGAAGATTAACTGAAATGACACTCCAGAAGATAAACTGAAATTACAAGGAACTACTCTCTGCTTTGACAACAGAAGGTATACTCACACATTTATATTATATTGTTGGTACAGGAAATATGCCATAAAGCATATAAGCATACACACAAGATACTTAGGCTACTAATCGACTTCCAAAGCTATTTACAAATAAGCAAGGCCTCATTCCCACTGTAGAAATCATCAAAGGTGGATGGTTTATCTGTGCTGGCATAAAATTCTTTTCAGATTTGTATCCATAAGACAAATCAGTAGTAATTCAGTTTGCAACACTATAGATTGCTCTGAAAGTGGACCACAAACTGTACATAACTAGGACAACCGGCAAACAAATGAAGAAGTACAACGTTTGTAACAGCAAAGTTAGGAGCAGAAATGTGTAATGTTATCAGTTGTAATAGCAAAGTTAGGAGCATATAAGCAAACAGGTGCCAACCCAAGTTTCTACTGGTAAAGCAAGCATCACCAATGCAATGTGTAATGTTATCGGAGGAGGGGGCGAATGCGCATACTTCTCTGTGAGGTTGGGATCGCCAAAAGGGTTAGAATCGTTGGAGTAGCCCGACACCGCGTTGGCCTTCATCTTCTTGGCCACCTTCTCGGCCTGCAGAAGCAGCACCATCAACAAACAAGTTAGCAACGGAAACCCTAGGCGCGGGGCAGGAAGGCAGCCGAGCGGAAACCCCCACCTTCTTCTGCGCCTTCTTGGACATGTACTCCAGGATCTGCTCCTCGGTGACGCCCCCGCGCTTGGCGCTCCCGCTCCGCCTCCTTCGGCGGTCCCCGGAGTCGGAGCCGGAGCCGGACGCCTGCGAATCGCTCGCGCCGCTGGAGGAGGAGGAGGAGGAGGACGGGGCGGCCTTGCGGCGGCTCCTGCGGCGGTGGCGGCTCTGGCCCCGGCGGGGCGAGCCACCGGAGTCGGAGTCGGAGTCCGAGTCGGACGGCGACCGCCGCCGCCACCGCCGCGACGAGCTCCGGCTGCCCTCGGCGTTGCGCTCCTTCCTAGGCATGTCGGCTACGGGAGGGAAAGGCGGCTGGTCGTGGAGATTTGGCGTGCCGATGGAGCCGAGCCGATTAACTGAATGAACAAATTGGGGCTGGCGGTTGGGTCGATCCAGAGATCCAGAGAGGAGGAGAGGAGGAGGAGTCGTGGGTTGGAGGGTTGGAGGGGATCCATCCATATGGATCTCGCCGGACAGAGGGCGCCAGAGGTGGTGGCGGATTGGAGGGGATCGATCCATATGGACCTCGCCGGACAGAGGGCGCCGGAGGTGGTGGCGGACAGAGGGCGTCGGAGGTGGCAGCGGCCAGGGAGGAGTGGAGCGCTAGGGTTCGAGAGAGAGAGAGGAGGGCACGAGGGGTTGGGTGCGGTTGGGTGCATGGGAGGGAGTGCAAGTTGTGGGTTGGGCGACGTGGGTGAGACAGGCGGGCCGTTGGATCAGGAGCATCCGACGGTGATTAGGCACGATCCGCGTGAGATGCTCCTGGACCAATCAGAATGTAGTATATCAGTACTACATTTTTTGACCATCTAAATTGGTCGTAATCGACTAAAAGTAAGGTGCTAAATCATATTGGCTATTTTATGATCTGAAAACTAAAAATAAAAATAAAATACCTTCTCATGTTTCATCAAATTTGACCTTAGTTTTCAGGAATAATGACAAATTGAAATAAGACAAATATCTTTTAAAAGAGTTAGGAGAAATTAGTTTTTTAAATCATTTTCCATTTTTAAAGTGTCCAAAATGAGTTTTTTTGTGAAGGACATACTATATATTTGTTGTAAAATTTTACCAAATCAATTTTCTAAAATAATAGGCCATATATAATGCACAACTGCCAAATAGTTGAGTGTCCAAAGCTTTTATCCACCTCTCGTGAAAAAGACAAATATCCGCCGATTCAGCTGGAAACGGGTCAAATTTGAACTATAGCTGTCTCATAGTTTGCTCTTTATTTTTTCCAAAAATCATTTCTAGGTACATAAGTATCTATTTAATCAGAGAAACACCAAAAAAATTATAAAATTCAACCACTAGCTAGGAACGGTCATTCCCGTCGTTTTGACCGCATTTTGAAACGGGCATAAAAAATTCAAAAAAAAACAAAAAATTGGAAAACCTTCGCATTGTGTCATTATATATGACCAAGTTTCCAGGAAAAATAATAAACTTATAATACGGAAATTATGTTAAAAAAGTGTTCTCAGAAATGAGCTATCATGCGTGAAGATTCATGGCTTTCAAGCCAAATGATCAATCTTATGGCCACATTCATGGCATAGTTTGTTCAAATGATCTCATATTGTGCACAAGGGTGCATATTGGAATTCCAAACAATATTGCCTAAGGGAGTTTTCACTTTCTTTGCACGAAAAAACCATTTTTCATTTTCCGAGTGCCCAAAAGGAGGTTTTTTGTGAAGGAACTACCGAATAATTGTTGCAAAATTGGACCAAATCAATTTTCTAAAATACTAGGACATATTTAATGCACAATTGACAAAATGGTTGGGTGCAAAAAGTTTTGATCCACCTCTCGTGAAAAAGACAAATTTCCGTCGATTCAGCTGGAAACGGGTCAAATTTGAACTGAAGCTGCCTCATAGTTTGCAATTTATTTTTTCCAAAAATCATTTCTAGGTACATAAGTATCTACTTAATCAGAGAAACACCAAAAAAATTCCAAGATTCAACCACCAGCTAGGAACGGTCATTCCCGCCGTTTTGACCGCATTTTGAAACGGGCATAAAAAATTCAAAAAAATCAAAAAATTGGGAAACCTTCGCATTGTGTCATTATATGTGACCAAGTTTCCAGGAAAAATAATAAACTTGTAATACGGAAATTATTTTAAAAAAGTGTTCTCAGAAATGAGCTATCATGCGTGAAGATTCATGGCTTTCAAGCCAAATGATCAATCTTATGGCCACATTCATGGCATACTTTGTTCAAATGATCTCATATTGTGCACAAGGGTACATCTTGGAATTCCAAACAATGTTGCCTAAGGAAGTTTTCATTTTCTTTGCACGGAAATTTCATTTTTCATTTTCCGAGTGCCCAAAAGGAGGTTTTTTTGTGAAGGAACTACCAAATAATTGTTGCAAAAATGGACCAAATCAATTTTATAAAATACTAGGACATATTTAATGCACTATTGACAAAATGGTTGGGTGAAAAAAGTTTTGATCCACCTCTGGTGAAAAAGACAAATTGTCGTCGATTCAGTTGGAAGCGGATCAAATTTGAACTGCAGCTGCCTCATAGTTTGCTATTTATTTTTTCCAAAAAATCATTTCTAGGTACATAAGTATCTATTTAATCAGAGAAACATCAAAAGTTTTCCAAGATTCAACCACTAGCATGGAACGGTCAAGCCCGCCGTTTTGACCGCATTTTGAAACGGGCATAAAAAATTCAAAAAAAATCAAAAAATTGGAAAACCTTCGCATTGTGTCATTATATGTGACCAAGTTTCCAGGAAAAATAATAAACTTGTAATACGGTAATTATTTTAAAAAAGTGTTCTCAGAAATGAGCTATCAAGTGTGAAGATTCATGGCTTTCAAGCCAAATGATCAATCTTATGGCCACATTCATGGCATAGTTTGTTCAAATGATCTCATATTGTGCACAAGGGTGCATATTGGAATGGCAAACAATGTTGCCTAAGGAAGTTTTTATTTTCTTTGAACGAAAAAACCATTTTCCATTTTTCGAGTGCCCAAAAGGAGGTTTTTTTTGTGAAGGACCTCCAAAATAATGGTTGCAAAATTGGACCAAATCATTTTTCTAAAATACTAGGACATATTTAATGCACAATTGACAAAATGGTTGGGTGTAAAAAGTTTTGATCCACCTCTCGTGAAAAAGACAAATTTTCGCCGATTCAGTTGGAAACGGGTCAAATTTGAACTGCAGCTGCCTCATAGTTTGCTATTTATTTTATCCAAAAATCATTTCTAGTTACATAAGTACCTATTTAATCATAAATACATGGTATGGTGGCGATACGTCGAGGTTTGGGCGGTGGTCGAGGCCCCCAACTCTAGAGCGTGTAAACTCGCATGCCCGCCGCATGGTCACCGCGTGACCGTGGCGTTGCCATGTGTTCTGGGCGGTCTAGGCATGTCTAGTGGGTTCGGCACTCCCCAGGTAGGTGCTAGGAAGAAAATTACAACATAAGATTCTCACGAGGAGACCGATCGATGCTCAAACATGAATTAGCAGCCAAGTGTTTGATTAGCGATACAGGAAATGTACATAGCTAATGGGCGTGAGTTTTGGCTGAGGATGATCAGTTACTAAGAAGACCGTCTTCACAAGTTTTCAGCTCAAAAGGAGGAGCCTAGGTGGTACTTGCTTTGCAAGCTACCACACTGGACATAAATACGAATGTTGAAGCTCAGCTCAAAATAATGAATGGATTGAGCTGGCATTTGGTGGAGGATGGTTATTTGGGCATAGGAAAGCATTGTAGAAAATGGATACTATTTGGAGATGCCAAAGTGGTACTTCCTTCACAAACTGTTGTTCTGAACAGAATAGGAAAATGAATATTTTTGAATTATTTTTGAACTAGGCAAGGAATGTTTTTACATATTTGACAAAGATATGACCCAAAGAATTTATGAGATTTTTTGGGGAATTTTGGGAATTACAGAAATATAGGTTGCTTCCCAACCTAGGGCAAAACTGCCACATGGACATGACACATAGGCAAAACTGATGAGGTGGCGCCTAGTCATAGCAACCCACCACAATTTACAAGGCTATGACCATCTATATTGGTCGTTAACAACTAGAAATAAGGCAGCGGACTAGCGCTGTTTGCTTTATGACCATTTCATGTAAGGAAATTATGACCTTTCTGACCAAAATGGTCGCAATGGTTTAGGGTTTGGAGCCCCTCGAACAGCTTTTGACCAATTGGTCTCAAATGGTCATAAATCTATGACCAATTCTTCCAGGGTCACTGACAGAAGGTCATAAGTTGACATATTTCTTGTAGTGTGAGTCTGCAGAACCCAAGGGAAAAAGGCTTAGGTAGGCAAATGGTAAAACCAAGGTTGGGCCTTGCTGGAGGAGTTTTATTCAAAGCAAACTGTCAAGGGGGTCCCATAAATCACCCAACCGCGTAAGGAATGCAAACTCCGGGAACATAACACCGGTACGACGGAAACTAGGGCGGCAAGAGTGGAACAAAACACCAGGCATAAGGCCGAGTCTTCCACCCTTTACCAAGTATATAGATGCATTAATTAAATAAGAGATATTGTGATATACCAAAATAATCATGTCCATCATGGAGCAATCTTCAACTTCACCTGCAACTAACAATGCTATAAGAGGGGCTGACCAAAGCGGTAACATAGCCAAGCAATGGTTTGCTAGGAAGGATGAAAAGGTTAGAGGCTGACATGGCAATATGGGAGGCATGGTAAACAAGTGATAGGTAGCGCAGCATAGCGATAGAACGAAGCAACTAGCAAGCAAAGATAGAAGTGATATCGAGGGTAATGGTCATCTTGCCTGAGATCCCGCAAGGAAGAAGAACAAGTCCATGAACAAGACAAACAGACGTAGTCGAATGAATCCTCACAACTATGGAACGAAACCAAATCTAACGAGAGAAGCAAACCAGAAAGAAGCAAACAACATAGTAAACAAACAACACAAGCATAATCATGGCATGATGCACAATCAAGTATGATGCATGTCCGGTTTAGTGAGGCATGGCATGGCAAAGTGCAACAAACAATACTACAAGTTAAGTGGAGCTCAATATGCAACGAGTTGCATATTGACGAAACACCACATTCAAATATTTTAGTTCACTCTCGGTTATGTACCCAACAATATTAAATGTTATTAAACATGGCAAAAGGGGTGAAGCATAATAAAACTACCTAGTTAGGCAAGTTTAAGTGAGGCCGGAAACAACAAACAACAATTCCGGAAAATCACCACATGTTATTTAGCAATTTAATGCAAACACAATTTTAAACATTCTATATGTTGTTATCATGATGCAGATGACATAATCAAGGTTTATGCATTTTTTATGAAAATGTTGACATCTAATATGATAGGGAGCATTTGGTCACCATGGTGGAACAAAAGGGGTGCCACGGCAACGATAACGAAAATGGTGCCACGGCAACATTCCAGTCCCGATAACTCATGGAGGTACCGGTGCAAAAGGAAGTGTGACGTGAGCGAGTCATGCAAGATGGTGGGGTGATCCCGGATTACCGGGTTCACACGGGTCGACGGCATGGCAAACGAGGAGGAACTTGCAATGACAATTCGGACACGGTGCACACACAAGCATTTCATACATCACACAAGCATTCGATCCACGGACGTCGTCTCGGGTTATACCTTTGAAGCGTGCATTCGGGGCGGAACGCGTTCGTCGAGGGAAGTAGTGGTACACGGGTCATAGGGGAAGTAGTCGTTCACGTTTCGTAGTTGTACATGTCGGCGGTAGTAGTTGTTCAGGGTCTTGGCGGGTCGTCGTGTAGCCGTACATGTTCGTCGTGGTACACGGTTCATAGACATTCGAGTCATCGGTAGAGGAAGTAGTGGTACACGGCCGTAGATGTTCGGGGTCGTCGGTAGAGGTACACACGTTGTCGGGGTACTTGACGTTATCCGGGACGGTCTTGGTGTATCCATGTTGTTGCGGCCACGGTCTTGACGTCAACAGCGCTAGGCAGCGGAGAGCACGCACATAGGGCACGGCAGAGGTTGTGCATGGCAGCAACGGGTCGGCCAAAAGAGGCAGAGGCCATGGCGCCATGGATGAGCGGCAGCGGCGGATCCGGGTCGCGCGGGGGCGGATCTGGCTGGAGTCAGGACGAAGGCCATCTCTGGCGGTGTGACTTGGTGGTGGGGCCGGCGCGAGGAGACGGGGCGGCGCTCGCCGGAGTCGGGGCCGAAGGGGACGGATTGAGGGGCTCCTCCCCTGACGACGGAGCTGACAAGGCGATGGCGCTGGGTAGACGAGGAGGTGGGCGAGGAGGTCCTGGCACGGGCGCGTGGAGCAGAGGAGCAGCGATGCAGGTCTCACACAGGAGATGGGGTCGTGGTCGCGGCGCGTAGGGCTCGGGGACGAACTCCCGGCGACGAGGCACTGGCGCAAAAGCAGAGACGGAGGCGCGGGGCGACATGGCCATGGCCGAAGCAAGTCAGGCAGGGCGGCGCGGCCTGGACTCGCCGACCGGAGGGGCGACGGGGCATGGTTGCGGGATGGAGGAGGCGCTCGAGAAGATGGGGATCGGGCGCGGCGTCGGCGAGAGGGTGCAGCAGCTGCTGCTGCTGCCGGCAGCGAGGGGATCGGGACGAGGAGCTCCTCTCCTGAGTGGCGGCGCTGTGCGGGAACGAGGGAGATGAGATCGAGAGGAGGGAGAGGGCTAGCGAGCGACGGGTTCGGGCGCTGCGGGTGTGTGCGGCGGTTTGGGAGGACGATGGGGAGAGGGGATCGAGCGATGCTCTCCCCTGCGGCTAGGGTAAGAGGGGTGGAGTTGGGCCTTAGAGGCAAATGGGCCGGTGCTGTGGGCTAGGATGCCCAGCTGGGCTGGACTGGTAGGCTGGCTGCAGCTCTCTCTCTAAACTCTAATTCTTATTTCCTTTAGCAGAAAACAAATTAGAGAGAAGAAAAAGAAAGAGAGGGTTAAGGAAAGAATTTGCGCACGGGGGATAATTTTCCCGGACTCGCAAAAATATGCTCGTTCCAAGAAAAATAGAAAGGCCATGATTGAAAGATTTAAATTCAAACTCATTTGAATTTAATTCAAATGGGTTTGAACTAGGACTTGATAAAAGGAAGGTCCAAAAATGTTCGGATTTTTTCATGGAGCTCCCGGAAAATGATGAAAGAAATTATGGGCAAGGTTGGAGACCAAGAATTGAGATAACAACAGCATGGGATATTTTGCAAGTGGGTTATGGTTAATTCCAAATAAATGGAATAATTTATAATAGCTCCCTAATATTGGGAGGATATGTTATAAAGAGAAGTCACAAGTGAATTCCCTCGATTTAAATGGATCGAAGATCCATACAATTTATTTAGTTGAGTTTTAAAAATTAAATGACATGATGGCATGATGACATGATGCAATGCAACAAGCAAATAAAACACACGGCAAAGCTCGGAATAGCTGGAAGTCTTTTGGAGCGTCGGTCTCGGGGCGTTACATCAGGCTCCGGGAAGAAGAGGGTGGGAGGGCGGGAAAAGAAAGACAACTCGGGAAGGGGAACCGACGAATATCTTGAAGAGAAAACACCGGTTGAAATCATTGGGGAAAGAAGGCAAAGACTTCGCATGAGTAGGAGGGCGGGTGGGAAAAGAAAACAACTGAGGTTTGAACTCAAAGATGAAGAGGCTCGAGTCAACTTGACGAGAAATGCACCGGATCAAAAGAGCTGAGGAACAGCTACCGGAAAACCAACTGCGTGATCCTAAAGAAAAATTTGAAGGGGAAGAGGAGTAATTCAAAACACCTGCATCAAGATTCCTGACCAGAGCGACGAAGGGGCAGAGGAGTAAAAGAATTCCTACTCTCCAATATAACTAGACTCCAAAAACAGTTTTCTTCTAGACTCAACAACAGCCAAGCTACACGATCAATCAAGGGGGCTCCTAAGGTCGGTCGAGGCTCTGATACCAACTTGTCACGCCCAATATGCGACCCTATCGAAAAGGAACTCGAAGGTCCCACCAAGGATAGACCCGCATATTGAAACGCTTTTGCAAGGTGGATATCATTACATCAACATTACATAATAGACGGGGATACATACATAAGGCATACAATGCCACACGAATACAACATCACAATACAAAAGAGCATCATCCGACTACCGATGAAACACAAACAGAAACTCAAACGACATCCACCCTGCTAGCCCAGGCTGCCGACCTGGAACCTATCCCCTGATCGAAGAAGCAGAAGAAGAACTCAACGCAAGCAAGCATCGCTCTCGCGTCATGATCATCGCATAACCTGTACCTGCAACTGTTGTTGTAGTAATCTGTGAGCCACGAGGACTCAGCAATCCCATTACCATGGGTATCAAGACTAGCAAAGCTTAAAGGGAATGGAAGGGGTAAAGTGGTGAGGCTGCAGCAGCGACTAAGCATATATGGTGGCTAACATACGCAAATAAGAGCGAGAAGAGAGCAAGCGAAACGGTCGTGAAACTAGCAATGATCAAGAAGTGATCCTGAACTCCTACCTACGTCAAACATAACCCAAAACCATGTTCACTTTCCGGACTCCGCCGAGAAGGGACCATCACGGCTACACACACGGTTGATGCGTTTTAATTCGGATCTGGTGTCAAGTTATCTACAAACAGACATTAACAAATTCCTATCTGCCTATAACCGCAGGCATGGCTTTCGAATGATTATACCCTGCAGGGGTGTCCCAACTTAGCCCATGATAAGCTCTCGCGATCAACGAAGGATATACCTTCTCCCAGGAAGACCCGATCAGACTCGGAATCCCGATTTACAAGACATTTCGACAATGGTAAAACAAGACCAGCAAGACTGCCCGCTGTGCCGACAAATCCCGATAGGACCTGCACATATCTCGTTCTCAGGGCACACCGGATGAGCGAAGCGTACAGGAACCGACGTAACCCAAGTTGCCAAGGGATGGCCCCGCACGGTGCTCTAGTTTGGACCAACACTTAGACACGCACTGGCCCGGGGGGCTATAATAAAGATGACCCTTGGGTTAATTACTCCCAAGGGAAATATAGGTGGTGGTGAGGCAAATGGTAAAACCAATGTTGGGCCTTGCTGGAGGAGTTTTATTCAAAGCGAACTATCAAGGGGGTCCCATAAATCACCCAACCGCGTAAGGAACGCAAAATCCGGGAACATAACACCGGTATGACGGAAACTAGGGCGGCAAGAGTGGAACAGAACACCAGGCATAAGGCCGAGTCTTCCACCCTTTACCAAGTATATAGATGCATTAATTAAATAAGAGATATTGTGATATCCCAACATAATCCTGTCAATCATGAAGAAATCTTCAACTTCACCTGCAACTAACAACGCTATAAGAGGGCTGAGCAAAGCGGTAACATAGCCAAGCAATGGTTTGCTAGGAAGGGTGTCAAAGGTTAGAGGTTCATGGCAATTTGGGAGGCTTGATGAGCAAAAGATAGGTAAGGCAGCATAGCGATAGAACGAAGCAATTAGCATAGCAATGATAGTAGTGAGATCCAGGATAGCGGTCATCCTGCCTGAAATCCCGCTAGGAAGAAGAACGAGTCCATGAAGAAGATGAAGCCACGAAAACGAACCAAGCGTAGACGAACGAATCCTCACGATCGCAACGAAACGGGAACTATCGAGAAGAAGCACACGACAAGGTAAACACACCACACATAGACAAGGCATGATGCACACAAGCATGATGCAAGACAAGACTACATGAAGCTACTCATGGCAAGAGATGATGCAAACAAGAGCAACACATCAAGGCAAGTTTAAATGAGGCCGGGAACAACATATAACAATTCCGGTAAGTCCTCATATGCATATTTCGAAATTGGTCCAGATATGAATAAACATTATGTTCAAGTTGTTAAACAGCAAGTTAAGATGCACAAAGATGATCTACACGAGATTCTAGTCAAGTTACATATAAAGTTCAATTAGTTCGGAGCTACGACCTAGAAGATATGAACAAAACAAGTTAAACATGGCATTGATGCAAAATGCATTCAAACATCAAGCAAACACACCAAAACAAGGATGCAACATGATAATATGAAACTACATGAAAAAACAAGCAAGTTTCATACAGAGCACACTCAAAACGGAGCAACGGTGCAACACATACACTCCATACAAGTCATAACAACAATCTGCCCAAAACAGCAACTAGGCATCTTGCAAGCATCAAAACAACATGCTACAGGACCTCAACAAGAAAACAAAAGGCATGGACATGATGTACAGGTAAAGCATAACAAAACATGAACACTGAGCTATCTCCATAAACCACTAGAACATGCTCAAACACACATGGCAAGATTGCAAATAATAACAATTCAGACTTTGCAGAAAATAACATCAGGTTGCAATGTTCAGAGCAAGTTATCAACATGCTACAGGAACTTATAATAGAAAACAAGACATGGCATGATTCTAATCAAAGCATATATTAAAAGTCCCTTAGTGACCATAAGCCAAAAAGGATCAGAAGAAATGATGGCACCCATGTAAACATAGCAAGTTATAATACAGATTCATACATGGCAGGAACAACAATAAGTAGGCATGTAGATGAGCTTGTACCACTCACCACAGAGCAATAAATGGCATGGCAAGGCAACCAACAGTAATAAGGCATGTTTATGAAACAAACCAAGGCAAGAACAAGTTCATAGCATGCAAGGATCAACTACAACAACCTTGGCAAAATTGAATAACATGTAAACAATCTGCCAGGAAACATTTTGTAGCAAAAGTAGAGCACGAAAATGACATGCTAGACTACTCCATAATTGCAACCAGGGGAATGAATGGATAGAAAATAACCATATGTTCAAAACATCCTTACTGAAGTATCTCAAAATACGCTTGGATCTCTCTGTAGCATCATGTTTACATGGCATCAAAATAACAGCAGAACAGGGACTAAAATCAGCAACATTACGAAGCCTAGTTTGCATGATTGTGCTAGTCACCACATTGATCACAAAAATACATGGCATACACCACTGTAAAGAAGACATGGCGTAGTTCAAAACACATGTAGACATCAACCTCATAGGATGCACACATCAATCATGGCAAAAATGACAAATGAGTATGTTCTGTTAACAGACAGCATACAACATCATGAAGCACTCTTGCAACGATGATTCAGGCATCAAGATGAGCTCAAATGAACATGATGCAATGGAACGAAATGAAGTGCTCGTTGAGGCGATCAATTTTACATATTATACGCACAAAACGGAGCTACGGATGCAGAGATACAATGCGATGAACATGGCATGATTATGCAAAAATATTCGGGACTAGGTCAAAAACGGGGTCAACCTGCGATTGGATCTGGATCGGGGCGCGGGAACCGAGGCCAATCCGGAGCTCTCGCCGGAGCTGGGCGGTGCCGGCAACGAGGAAGGAGGCCGGAGATAGGGGACGGCGAGGGGGGGGGCGTGGCGAGCGCCTGCGGGAGGCGGGCGCCGGCCGGGAGGCGGGCGCCGACCGGGAGGCGGCGCGGGGCGCGCGGCGGCGAGGATCCGGGGTCGGCCGGGCGCCGGGCGGCGGCGGACGCCGGGCGGCGAGGCAGATAGCGGCGGGGGCCCGCGGCAGGGAGCCGGGCGTCGCGCGGGACGGGCAAGGGAGGATGGCGGCGGCGTGCCGCGCCGGCGACGGGCGGCGGCTGTCGACGGGAGGCGGTGGGCGCGACGAAGGGCGGCGGCGATGGGCCTCAGCGCGGGGCGCGGGCCGAACGGCGGCGGCGGCGCGGGATCGGGCCCGAGGCGGCCCGGAGCGGGCTCCCCGTGGGCCTGGCGGGCCTGCCGCGAAGGGAGGCGGCGGAGGGACACGTGTCGGGCGCTGGTTGGTGGAGGGCGGCGGAGCGGACGCGTCCGGGGGAGATCGGACATGTCCGGCTGCGCGAGGGGAGCGGGGCTAGGGTTTGGCTGCGAAATTCATCCGCGAATTTGGACGGGGAGGGCATATTTATAGATAGAGGGAGCTAGGAGAGTCCAAATGGAGCACGGTTTTTGGCCGCGTGATCGTGATCGAACGACCGAGAGCATGGAGGGAAGTTTGCTGGGTTTTGAGCCACTTTGGAAGGGGTGTTGGGCTGCAAAGAGAAGGGGGGTTTCAGGCTACGCAGTTACCCGTTGGAGTACCGAACGACCTCCAAATGGCACGAAACTTGACACGCGGTCTACCGGTGCTATACCAAGGCTTCTTGACAAACCTCGGGCCATTCCGAGAAAGTTTAATCACCCGCTCCCAACGAGAGACAAAAGGGGAACGCCGGAGGGCATAGGAGTGCCGGATTGCAAAACGGACAACGGGGAAAATGCTCGGATGCATGAGACGAATACGTATGCAAAATGAAATGCACATGATGACATGATAAAATGCAACACGCAAGCACATGACATGGCTACAACGACGAATAACTAGCAAACACCTGGCGCACCGAATCCGGGGCATTACAATTGACAACCCCTTTAACACGTCGGATTGCGAGTATTTGTTATTTGTGTGCAGGTGCTGTTTACGTGGTGTGAGGAGGTTCTCCTACTGGTTCGATAACCTTGGTCTCTTCACTGAGGGAAATACATACCGTCGATATACTGCATCATCCCTTCCTCTTTGGGGAAATACCGATGTAGTTCTAGTAGACATCAGTCTCCCTCCTGCCTCCACCAGCTACTGTTCATCCACGGGCTCCTGTTCATCCAGCCTTCACCGCTCCTCCACCGGCTACTGTTCAACCAGCCGTCTCCACGGGGTCCTGTTCAACCACCCCTCCATGGGCTACTGTTCATCCAGTCCTCCACCGGCTACTGTTCAACCAGCCCTCCACGGGGTCCTGTTCATCCAGCCATCCACGAGGTCCTATTCATCCACCCCCAACCGGCTCGATCGGGGTCCTATTCATCCAGCGGCAAGGGACTCCACTACCACCGGGTCCTGTTCATCCAACCCCCACCGGGAACTGTTCATCCAACCCCCCAACAGTGCTCACTGTTCATCAAGAGGTAGCAGGTTCAATCAGCTTCAGTTAGCAGCAGTAGCAAAGGAATCGCTCGATCGGATTCTGTTAACAGCCAGTGATCAATCGATCGCTCGGGTTCAGTAACGCCTAGCCTGCAGTGCAATCGCTCGGGTTCAGTAGGCGAATGCCTCGCTCGGTTTCAGTTAGAGCCCAATGCCTCGCACCTACGCGCGTACATGTACGAGAGAAACGCGCATCGCTTGGCCCCGACCACCCACCATAACTAGGAACTCCCCAATATTTTCCTCGCCCTCGCTTCTACCATGGTTTTTTCCATCATGGACGGCCCAAAGAATGTCATGCAGCTGCGTCTCCGGCTCGCCCAGGATGAAAAGCCCATTTTCTATCATGATTTTTTGTCATAGAAGTAGGAGCCTACCACATCTATGATGATACCGGGTTTTGTCACAATTATCGTCATAGAAGTGTCATAAGCATGGCAGAAAAAATTTCGTTTGGCCCAAAATGTCAAGGATGTTTATTTTTTTGTAGTGGAGGTGGCTTTTGGCAATGACTATGACTACAGGGCAGAGACATTGAGCTTTGAAGTGGTCAAGATTAAAAGCCCCTATCACGCTTTGTTCAGACGGCCGGCTTATGCCAAGTTTATGGCACGACCTTGTTATGTGTATCTGCAGCTCAAGAGCCAGGTCATAAGGGTACCATTATAGTCCATCATGACAGGAAAATAGCCTTGGAATATGAAGAAGGTGATGCTGCCTATGCTGAGTGTGCCTGTGCCACGGAGGATTGAAGTTTTATAAAGATAATGTTGACTCGACTGATATGACTCCTTTAAAGAAACAAATCACAGAATATGACCCTTTGCCGAAGTTTAAATTGGTAGATGATACTAAACAGGTTGGCTTTGTCCCCGGTGACTCATCTAAGAAGTTCACTATCAGTGCTAGCATGGATCCGAAATAGGAAAGCACGCTCATCGAGTTCATCCGTGAGAACTGGGACATCTTCGCATGGAAGCCTTCAGACATGCCGGGTGTACCGAGAGAACTCGCTGAGCACACTCTCAATATTGATCCTAAATTTAAGCTATCAAGCAATTCCTTCATCGTTTTAATGAAGAGAGACGTAAGGCCATTGGAGAAGAGGTGGCCTGGCTCTTAGCGGCCGGTTTCATTGGTGAAGTTTTTCACCCTGAGTGGTTGGCTAACCCAATGCTGGTAAGTAAGAAAAATGGCACTTGGCGTGTGTGTGGATTATACAGACCTTAATAAAGCTTGTGCAATTGATCCTTTAGCTCTTCCCCATATCGATCAGATCATAGATGCCACGATGGGTTGTGAGTGTTTGTGTTTACTGGATGTTTATTCTGGTTACCATCAGATCAAGATGACAGACAAAGACCAAGAGAAGACGACTTTTATCACACCTTTGGAGCTTTTTGCTATGTGTCTATGCCTTTTGGGCTCAAAAGTGCCCAGGCGACTTATCAGTGTTGTGTCTAGAACTATTTTCATAGTCAGATTGGACATAATGTTCATGCTTATGTGGATGACATTGTTGTGAAGTCTAGAAAGAAGGAGACTCTGTTGGATGATCTGAAAGAGACCTTTGATAATCTCCGAGTGTATAAAATGATGCTTAACCCGGCTAAGTGTGTTTTTGGTGTGCCAGCAGGCAAGCTCTTGGGTTTTTTGGTTTTTGAGAGAGGTATTGAAGCTAACCCAGAGAAAATCAAAGCTATCACTTCGTTGGCTAAGCCAGCATGCATCAATGATGTCCATCATTTGGCAGGTCGTATTGCTGCTTTAAGCTGGTTCATAAGCCGCCTGGGAGAGAAGGCTATTCCTCTGTACCAGATGATGAAGAAAACATATCGGTTTGTTTGGAGTGATGCTGCTAATGAGGTGTTTGAAGCGCTTAAAAAGCAGTTGGCTGAGCCACCAGTTCTTGCAGCTCCTATTCAGAAAGCGCCTTTGCTCTTATATGTGGCTGCTAACAATAAGGCTGTCAGTGTGGCGATTGTTGTGGAGCGCAAATAAGCAGGTAAGGAGTACCCAGTCCAGCGGCCAGCTTATTATGCCAGTAAGGTGTTAATTGAATCCAAGCAGAGATACCCACATTGGCAGAAGCTAGTATATGGGGTATTCATGGCCAGTCACAAATTGAAGCATTACTTTTTTGGTCATCCCATTATTGTGGTCAGCTCTGCTCCTTTGGGGATATTATTCAGAATAGAGAGGCAACAGGTCGTGTGGCTAAGTGGGCCATTGAGCTCGGACCCCATGGTTTGAAATATATGCCAAGGACAGCCATCAAGTCTCAAGCTCTTGTGGATTTCATCAATGACTGGACAGAATTGTAGACGCCTGAGGAGAAGTCGGATAACACTTACTGGACAATTCACTTTGATGGCTCTAGGCAACTGGAGGGCTCAGGGGCTGGAGTTATTTTGACTTCCCCAGGAGGTGACGAATTCTGCTATGTTTTAAGGTTAATGTTTCCCTGCACTAATAATGCAGCTGAGTATGAGGCCCTACTCCATGGCCTTCAGGTGGACAAAGAGATGAATTTAAGCCGGGTCAGGTGCTTGGCGACTCAGATTTGGTGGCTCAACAAGTTTCATGCACTTGGGGTTCTAAAGACCCGCTCATGGCGGCTTATCGCCGGGCGGTTGATAATACTGCTGGTCACTTCAAAGGTTATGAGGTGGATCATGTTGATCGCCGAAAGAATGAGGCGACTAATGCTTTAAGCCGGCTGGGGTCTCAGCCGGTGCCCCCTAATATTTTTCTTGATGTATTGAATAATCCTTCAGTTAAGTTGCGGACAAAGGAGGATCTTGCTATTCCTGACCTAGAGGCACAATTGGTGGCGACTCTCCATGTTATTCCTTATTGGATAGTTCCATACTTGGCTTATATGACCCGAGGCGAGTTGCCTAAGGATGAAACTTTGACCAGGTAGATAACCTGGCGGTCTAAGTCTGTGACCATTGTCAATGGTGAGTTACAACTATGCAGTGTTACAGGTGTGTTCCAGCGTTGTGTTTCTCCTGAAGAGGGCCGTTAGATTCTAAGCGAAATCCATGAAGGTGATTGTGGTCATCACACCGGCTCTAAATCTCTGGTGGCTAAAGCTTTCCGTCATGGATTTTATTGGTTGACGGCTCATGCTGATGAAGAGGACCTTGTTAGTAATTGTGATGGCTGTCAGAAATTTTCTCGACGGGCTCATGTGCCAGGTCAAGAATTGGGAATGTTTCCAATCATTTGGCAATTTGCAGTATGGGGGCTTGATATGGTCGGACCTTTCAAGAGATCTAAGGATAAGAAGACCCACCTCTTGGTGGCGGTTGACAAATTTATCAGGTGGGTTGAGGCTGAGCCAGTCAGTAAGTGTGATGCAGCGATGACGGTTCAATTCATAAAAAAGTAATCTTCCGTTTTGGTTACCCTCGTAGTATCATAACTAACAATGTCACTAATCTGTCCAAGGGGGCTATGAGAGCGTTCTGTCAGTGAGAGCATATTCGTCTTGACGTCTCATCAGTGGTTCACCCACAGTCTAATGGTCAAGATGAGAGGGCCAATCAGGAAATCTTGAGAGGGATAAAGCCCCGACTTATGGTTCCTTACTTCCTTTGCAGCGAATGCTGGGTTGTTGGGTTGAGGAGTTAACCTCAGTAATTTGGAGTATCAATACTACTCCCAACAGGTCAACAGGTTATATGCCCTTCTTCATGGTCTATGGGGCAGAGGCGGTTATTCCAAGCGATATCCGTCATGACTCGCCCCATGTGGCGGCTTATGTTGAAACTACTAATGAAATAACACAATAGGATGCACTTGATGTGTTGGATGAAGAGCGTGACCTTGCGGCGGCTCGTTCAATGATATACCAGCAAGATCTGTGTCGCTACCATAGCCGCAGAGTTAGGACCAGAACCTTTCAAGAAGGCGAATTGGTGCTCCGGTTAATCCAAGATCAAACGGATATGCACAAGTTATCCCCACCTTGGGAAGGACCCTTTGTGGCCAGTAAGAACCTAAATAACGGGTCATACTACCTCATTGATATACAAGAACATAAGGAATCGTGTCAGTCAGAGGAGGAGACCCGCCGGCCCTGGAACATTGCTCATCTTTGGCCTTATTACACTTGAGCCACCGGCTCTTGTGTTGTACATACTTCTATCACTATATATATTATGATCAATATAATAAAGCTGGCATCCCTAATAATTCAGGGCCTCTGTCGTTTCATTTCAAAGTATATGAGTCTATTATTTGTTCATAAGGTTACTTGGGGGTTTCCAACCCACCGGGTTTAGCTTTCTTACCCTCGTGACCAGGCTAGATGCCGAATCCCGAGTTTTTCCTGCATGTCTGCATGATGCTTCTCCACCATGTAATCCTGAATGACCCGTCGTACTCTTAAATAGTCAATCTTTTAACTAAGACCCTGAACTTGTAAGGTAAAAAGGCGGTTTGTCATGTGAGAGCTGGCTTACAGTAAGCGAGGACGACTCTAAGGCTGTGCGGCCTATGAAAGCACTTGAATCTTACCAGCTATGCGGCCCATGAAAGCACTTGAATTTTAAGGTTGTGCAGCCTATGAAAGCACTTGAATTTTTTCTGAATTTCTTTTCTTCTGAAAAATTTGGATTTGCATCCATTGAAGAATTTTTTTGTTCAAGTGTGTACAATTCAGGAGCTTCGGGAGCTAGTTGATGCAGCGGTGAGGAGAGGTGTTGATATCCTTTGCGTCCAAGAAACCAAATGGAGAGGACAGAAGGCGAAGGAGGTGGAGGATACCGGCTTCAAGCTATGGTACACGGGGACGGCTGCAAACAGAAATGGCGTAGGCATCTTGATCAACAAGAGCCTCAAGTATGGAGTGGTAGACGTCAAGAGACGTGGGGATCGGATTATCCTGGTCAAGCTGGTAGTTGAGGACTTGGTTCTCAATGTTATCAGCGCGTATGCCCCGCAAGTAGGCCACAATGAGAACACCAAGAGGGAGTTCTGGGAAGGCCTGGAAGACATGGTTAGGAGTGTACCGATTGGTGAGAAGCTCTTCATAGGAGGAGACCTCAATGGCCACGTGGGTACATCTAACACAGGTTTTGAAGGGGCGCATGGGGGCTTTGGCTATGGCATCAGGAATCAAGAAGGAGACGATGTCTTAAGCTTTGCTCTAGCCTACAACATGATTGTAGCCAACACCCTCTTTAGAAAGAGAGAATCACATCTGGTGACTTTTAGTAGTGGCCAACACTCTAGCCAGATTGATTTCATCCTCTCGAGAAGGGAACATAGGCGTGCGTGCCTAGACTGTAAGGTGATACCTGGAGAGAGTGTTGTACCCCAGCATAAGCTGGTGGTTGCTGACTTTCGCTTTCGGATTCGTGTCCAGCGGGATAAGCGGGCTAAAGTCGCTAGAACGAAGTGGTGGAAGCTCAAGGGGGAGGTAGCTCAGGCGTTCAAGGAGAGGGTCATTAAGGAGGGCCCTTGGGAGGAAGGAGGGGATGCAGACAATGTGTGGATGAAGATGGCGACTTGCATTCGTAAGGTGGCCTCAGAGGAGTTTGGAGTGTCCAGGGGAAGGAGAAGCGAAGATAAGGATACCTGGTGGTGGAATGATGATGTCCAGAAGGCGATTAAAGAGAAGAAAGATTGCTTTAGACGCCTATACCTGGATAGGAGTGCACACAACATAGAGAAGTACAAGATGGCGAAGAAGGCCGCAAAGCGAGCTGTTGGTGAAGCAAGGGGTCGGGCGTATGAGGACCTCTACCAACGGTTAGGCACGAAGGAAGGCGAAAGGGACATCTATAAGATGGCCAAGATCCGAGAGAGGAAGACGAGGGATATTGGCCAAGTCAAATGCATCAAGGACGGAGCAGGCCAACTCTTGGTGAAGGACGAGGAGATTAAGCATAGATGGCGGGAGTACTTCGACAAGCTGTTCAATGGGGAGAATGAAAGCTCTACCATTGAACTGGACGACTCTTTTGATGAGACCAGCATGCGTTTTGTGCGTCGAATCCAGGAGTCTGAGGTCAAGGAGGCTTTAAAAAGGATGAAGGGAGGCAAGGCAATGGGCCCGGATTGTATCCCCATTGAGGTGTGGAAAGGTCTCGGGGACATAGCGATAGTATGGCTAACCAGGCTTTTCAATCTCATTTTTCGGGCAAACAAGATGCCAGAAGAATGGAGACGGAGTATATTAGTACCAATCTTCAAGAACAAGGGGGATGTTCAGAGTTGTACTAATTACCGTGGAATTAAGCTGATGAGCCATACAATGAAGCTATGGGAGAGAGTCATTGAGCACCGCTTAAGAAGAATGACAAGCGTGACCAAAAACCAGTTTGGTTTCATGCCTGGGAGGTCGACCATGGAAGCCATTTTCTTGGTACGACAGCTTATGGAGAGATATAGGGAGCAAAAGAAGGACTTGCATATGGTGTTCATTGACTTGGAGAAGGCCTATGATAAGATACCGCGGAATGTCATGTGGTGGGCCTTGGAGGAACACAAAGTCCCAGCAAAGTACATTACCCTCATCAAGGACATGTACGATAATGTTGTGACAAGTGTTCGAACAAGTGATGTCGACACTGATGACTTCCCGATTAAGATAGGACTGCATCAGGGGTCAGCTTTGAGCCCTTATCTTTTTGCATTGGTGATGGATGAGGTCACAAGGGATATACAAGGAGATATCCCATGGTGTATGCTCTTTGCGGATGATGTGGTGCTAGTTGACGATAGTCGGGCGGGGGTAAATAGGAAGTTAGAGTTATGGAGACAAACCTTGGAATCAAAAGGGTTTAGGCTTAGTAGGACTAAAACCGAGTACATGATGTGCGGTTTTAGTACTACTAGGTGTGAGGAGGAGGAGGTTAGCCTTGATGGTCAGGTGGTACCTCGGAAGGACACCTTTCGGTATTTGGGGTCAATGCTGCAGGAGGATGGGGGTATTGATGAAGATGTGAACCATCGGATCAAAGCCGGATGGATGAAGTGGTGCCAAGCTTCTGGCATTCTCTGTGACAAGAGAGTGCCACAAAAGCTAAAAGGCAAGTTCTACAGGACGGCGGTTCGACCCGCAATGTTGTATGGCACTGAGTGTTGGCCGACTAAAAGGCGACATGTTCAACAGTTAGGTGTGGCGGAGATGCGTATGTTGAGATGGATGTGTGGCCACACGAGGAAGGATCGAGTCCGGAATGATGATATACGAGATAGAGTTGGGGTAGCACCAATTGAAGAGAAGCTTGTCCAACATCGTCTGAGATGGTTTGGGCATATCCAGCGCAGGCCTCCAGAAGCTCCAGTGCATAGCGGATGGCTAAAGCGTGCGGAGAATGTCAAGAGAGGGCGGGGTAGACCGAATTTGACATGGGAGGAGTCAGTTAAGAGAGACCTGAAGGATTGGGGTATCACCAAAGAGCTAGCTATGGACAGGGGTGCATGGAAGCTTGCTATCCATGTGCCAGAGCCATGAGTTGGTTGCGAGATCTTATGGGTTTCACCTCTAGCCTACCCCAACTTGCTTGGGACTAAAGGCTTTGTTGTTGTTGTTGTTGTTGTTGTAAGTGTGTACAATTCAGGCCATGTAGCCTTCATCATATGACTCATATTTGAGCATCTTTGGGTTTCATAACCCGCCCTGATAGCGGATTATAAGCCGCCAAGATATTTGCCTGAGCAGTTCAAATCATGATATTTCATATCAACGGCTTATCATTATTAAAGGAATTACCATGATATCAGTTTACAAGTATGTTTTTCATAATGATATGAATATTCGGGGTTTGGTAAACTGCCCTCATTTTTGACTTTAAGTCGCGAGAATATTTCCGGCTTAGATAGCCTTTATCCTAGTCTTTCTATACAATGTGTTAAAGACTATTATATCAGGATTTATTACACGCCTTGGCTTAAACTGCTAGAGTGTATACTGTTTACCTTGTGTGCAGAAAATATGAAAACATTGGTTTGCCCTACATTGGCGACGATGAAAAGGAACAACAGTGATTCATAAACTGGTTATATCGGTGGTTTAATAGTTAAACGGATAAATATGCATGATGGCATAACAGATCATTGTTTGCAAACCTAGGATATTACAAGGCCACGGTGGACCTACAAAATGGGACTTTAGTGTTTTTTAGCACATTGCTCTCGTATTCCGAATTAAGAGCCGACTGGTATCAAGGGCCTTTGTCACAATGGGTTGATGAGTCCGGGTCATCCTGCTCCGCCTCTTCCTCTTCGCGGATCTAGAGGACAGGAGACGTCCAGTCGATGCCAGTTAAGGCTTCAAATACAGCTTCATCATTCATAATTGGGGACGGATCAACATCAGGAGCAAAGGTATGCTTACGTGTTGGAGGAGTGAGATCCACGATGTCATAAGCCGGCGCTTTCACTTTGGTATTCTCCATGGTGTAAGCCGATTGATATCTGGATAAATCGGCTTCCTCCGCCAGCTTGCATGCCAGGGGATGCATCTCCTTTATGCACTTTGTAAAGTCTGTCTGATCAAAAGGAGACCCATGTTTTTAAGGCTTTGACAGCCAGTGGCCATCTCCTCCGGGTCAAGTTCTGCTTGCCATGCTTTGGCTCAGGTAAGAGCTATAATGGCGCCAGCACTGGTGGCTAACTGTTTGATCTCTTCGAGTTTTGGGGGCATTACAGATAGCTTATCTAGCACCTCCCTGAGGAGGGTCAGCGGCTCTTTCCCATTGGAGATAGCTACAATAGTCTGTTGTGTGCCAGTGTATAGTTTTTCCACCAGTGTGTGCACGGCTTTGAGCATCATCATCATGTCTTGGCCAAGATTGGTGCTCCTGGGGCCTATTGGGTACACATGCAGATCAGTCGCCAGGCGAGTTAAAATTAAAATTTTGAAAAGGTTGAAGCATTTCGAATTGCTTGCCAAAGATAGCAGATGTCATTTGTGAGATATGGCGTTTTAAGCTGGTCAGCTCCACAGTGGCCTCGTTCAAGGATGATTCAGCAGCTTCTGCCCTTTGCAGTAAGGTGGCCCTCTCTTCCTCCCAGGCGGCTTTCTCTGTGGTAAATCCATCTTTGAGATTTTCGTTCTCATCCAGGCTAAACTTAAACTTGGAGTCAGCTTTGCGTGTTTCAGCTTCTTGGTGTTCAAGCCTGTTCTTCACATCCACCAACTAGGATTCAATCAAACTTAAGGCATCCTGCAAGTAAGAAACAAAAGGTTATAAGCATGTTTGTTAGGACACAATTTACATACAAGTCCCAAGCACATTGCAAGAAAAGCACTTGTCACTTGGGGGCTAATGTATGAGGAAGTTCTTTTTAGCTTGCATTACTGAAGACCCAGTTCATATGTATCAGTTAACCTGGCCTGTGTGGGCTACAAAGTGAATTTATCCTTGAAGGTAATACAGGTGATCCGGCTCATCTTTGTCAGATAAGCCGGACCAGAAGGGCTATGACTAGAAATTTGCAGTGGCATATTGATAAGTCTTAAACCATACTCAACATATTCTTTCCTATGGATAAGACTTGGGGGCTGGAAGAATGTATATGCAGGGGAGGAATGTATTCATACCTCGTATTTTTGTCACATTCTTTTAACTAAGTCAGCCTCCAGGTCACGACCAGTATGCAGATGACTCAGATAACCAGAGTATAATTCATTGACACCCAAGTTTGAATAGCTCGCAATGTCAAATTTGATTTTTCTCTTCTCAATTAATTCCTCCTTGGAAGAATGCTTAGCCAAAATAGTGGGGTTCCTCGGTTCTACATAACCAATGCCAGTGACCACGACATCTTCGGTATCTTCTTTGGCAGGCTTGATAGGACTTGGAAGCTTAGCACTTGATGGGTCAACACCCATTGGATCCACGGGGATGTCATGAGTTTCTGGTGGCGGGTCACTAGCAATTTTCGAGGTTCTGATTTGAAGCTTCTGAGGCTGGCATCTGTTTCTCCGACTCATTGACCTTAGGATCTTCGACTGGCTTACTTATCTTCAACTTCTTACTTGGTTTGGCTATGCCACTGAAAATAAGACATATGAGGATGTCAATATATCGGCTTAAAAGTGTTAAAACAAAGAAGTCAAATGTTCTTACCCAGGGGCAATCTTGAAGGGAGGCACATGACTCCCAGTAGAGTCGCCAGAGGATGAGTGAGAAGTTCCCTGGTAATTTGAGTTTGAAGGATTAAGTGGTTGATGGATAAGACCCGCTTTTGGAAAGAAGAGGATTGGACTCTACGGCACCTCTTTCCAGTGTTTGCGAGGGGCCACCGGCAGAAAGTTCTCCACCTCCGCTGTTCCGGGTTGTGTGCCGGGCTTCATGCTGTTGCTTCTTAAAAATAAATTTGGGATCCAAGTAAGCTAAAGGGTGAGAACACCTTACTTTCTGGGTCACTTGCCAAACTTGTCTTGGCAAAGGCTCTGAGTCGGAGGAAATAATAGTTACCTCTTCAACATCTGCCTGGCTGGTCTCCGCGTCATCCTGAGAGGAGTCGGTGTCAGTAAGATGCATAAAAAAGGAGCCAAGAGAGTCAAGTTCTACCTCCAATTCATCTTCTAGGGAAAATAGCTCTGTTGCATCCATTTTCTTTGTTTTCTTTGGAGCCTTGGTCTTTGCCTAACCTTCTTAGCTGGCTTATCTTGCAGTTTTTTACTCCAGAAAGAAGAGTCAGCTTGAAGAAAGCAAGTGATGATAAGGAGTGTGCAGTTTATGTGAATAATGAATAAAGTAAATTGGCTAGAAACACTTACATCTGGAGCCGGGTTAAGAGTGCATAAGGAATTCAACCCTGTCTTGGTATAGCTTTCTAAGCTTTCCCCGAGCAGCGTCTTAGTCATCTCATTGATCTCTTTATCTTTCAAGACATACTTGACAGTGACGTTGTGGATCTTTGACGTCGTAAGTGTATTCACACATTAAACCGGGCCGGCGGCTCAAAGGTAAGACTGAAAGGATCGAGAAGAGGTGTCTAGAGGGGGGTGATTAGACCCTCAACAAATAAAGGTGGCAGTTTTTAAGTTTTTCAAGTTGAGGTGGTAGATTAACACAATTTCAAGCATACACAATACAATTCAAGCAAGCATGCAAAGAGTATATGAGAAGTGGAAAGTAAAGCATGCAACTTGCAAGAAAGTAAAGGATGGGATTAGAATGTGCAAACGCAATTGGAGACACGGAGATTTTTGGCGTGGTTCCGATAGGTGGTGCTATCATACATCCACGTTGGCGGAGACTTCAACCCACGAAGCGTAAGGGTTGCGTGAGTCCAGTGAGGGCTCCACCCACGAAGGGTCCACAAAGAAGCAACCTTGTCTATCCCACCATGGCCATCGCCCACGAAGGACTCGCCTCACTAGGGTAGATCTTCATGAAGTAGGCGATCTCCTTGCCCTTACAAACTCATTGGTTCAACTCCACAATCTTGACGGAGGCTTCCAAGTGACACCTAACCAATCTAGGAGACGCCACTGTCCAAAACGTAATAGATGGTGCGTTGATAATGAACTCCTTGCTCTTGTGCTTCAAATGATAGTCTCCCCAACACTCAACTCTCTCTCACAGATTTTGCTATGGTGGAAAGATGATTTGAGTGGAAAGCAACTTGGGGAGGGCTAGAGATCAAGATTCTTGTGGTTGGAATGGAATATCTTGGTCTCAACACATGAGTAGGTGGTTCTCTCTCAGAAAATGAATGCTGGAAGTGTAGGAACGTTCTGATGGCTCTCCTCACGAATGAAGAGTGGGTGGAGGGGTATATATAGCTGAGGGAGTCCTCGATTAGGGGGTATCCGGACAGTCAGACTATATAGTTTGGCCGGACTGTTGGACCGTGAAGATAGAAGACTCAAGACTTCGTCCCGTGTCTGGACGGGACTCTCCTTTGCGTGGAAGACAAGCTTGGCGATCCGGATATTATATTTCCTTCTTTGTAACCGACTCCATATAAACCCTAGCCCCCTCCGGTGTCTATATAAACCAGAGGGTTTAGTCCTTAGAGACAGAATCATAATCATCATAGGCTAGCCTCTAGGGTTTAGCCTCTATGATCTCGTGGTAGATCAACTCTTGTAACACTCATATCATCAATATCAATCAAGAAGGAAGTAGGGTTTTACCTCCATCGAGAGGGCTCGAACCTGGGTAAACATTGTGTCCCTTGTCTCCTGTTACCATTAGCCTTAGACGCACAGATCGGGACCCCCTACCCGAGATCCGCCGGTTTTGACACCGACATTGGTGCTTTCATTGAGAGTTCCTCTGTATCGTCGCCGCAAGGCTCAATGGCCCGTCTTGTTGTCAAGGACAACATCACCTCTGGGGTAGCGCTGGCTGTAGGCCAGACTCTCCGACTAGGCGGCTTCGTCATGGCTGCCCGATCGGCTGTCGCGCCGATGATGACCTCTCGGGTCATCACGAATAGCCTCCACGTCAAATCAGAACTCGCCGAACAGATGGATACGAGGGAGCTCTCCTCCCTTAATGATCTCTTGGATTGCATCGCCGCTTTGGGAGTCGCCACAGACTATGACCGGATCGGGCTTAAACCCGACCAAAGGGATATCAAATACCCACCGGTCACCCACGAGATAGCGGTAGTGGAGGAGCCACATACAGATTATCCCTCTATTTTGAGGACGAATTATGTCCGGATTACCGAGCTCCCTGAGCCGGATACCCGCTCACGGGAGGACACGACCCAGATCCCGGACGTAGAATCGGGTATTGGGCCGAAAAATCGGGCAGCGTTCTAGATCCCGAGCTGTCAAGCCCGGAAGCTCCCCTGCCCCAGGGCGTTAGATCGGATCAAAATCCAGATTCAGCTACACCCACGCACCCGGAATTAAACCATCTCTCCCATATCAGACAAGAGCCCCAAGAAACAGTACATCGCTACTGGGCCAGATTCCTCCTTGCGCTAAACAAGGTCAAGGACTGTCGCGAGGAAGACATAATCTCACTTTTTTGCAAAAACTGCACGAACAAAGGGATCCTCAATGCTATAAGTCACCATGACATAGTACACTTTGCTGACTTAGTGACCATAGTACAGAAGTACTGTGCGATGGAGAGCGCCTGGAAAACCCAAACCGAATTTTGGGATAGTCCGGCTCTCACTAAAACCTTTGTCTGAGCTAAGCGGGAGAACTCTCGTAAGTCAGCCGATCCAATCCCCAAGAAACCAAAGCCCACCCCAGGGCATGGAACCGTATTGGAAGAATGGCTCAATAAGCCATGTAAACTCCACAGCTCGCCGGACACTACACCAACACATAGCCTTAGAGCATGTTGGATACTCCGGCAGGTAGCAAAAAGTGTCGAGGATCTTCTTGTAAGCCACAAAGCAGAACAACATCCCGCCAAAGAAAACAATATGGTACTGACAGTCTTCGAGACTTTCGCCTCAAATAATAGGCGCAAGCGAGCCCATCGAAATCTCGTTGAAATTTGCCACATGGCAAAAATAAACCCGTGGAACGACACTGCTATAACTTTCAGTGCTAGTAATGAACCCCAATTCCAGACAGTCCAGGCACCTGCCGCATTGGTCCTTAGCCCAATCGTGGACGGCTTTCGGCTCACTAAAGTACTCATGGACGGCGGAAGTGGACTAAACTTGATCTATGAAGAAACACTCAGCAAGATGGAAATGGACAAAAGTCGCATTGAGCAGAGCGGCACAACCTTCAGGGGAATCATCCCTAGTCGGGAGGCACGGTGTGCGGGAAAAATCACACTCGATGTGGTATTCGACACCCCGGAGAATTACAGGTCCGAAGAAATCACATTCCAAGTGGCTCCTTTCAGCAGTGGATACCACACCCTTCTAGGGTGGGACGCATTCACAAGCTTCCAAGCTATACCCCATTACGGATACATGAAGCTTAAAATGCCCGGGCCCAATGGAATCATCACTCTAGCCAGTGACCCGGATGTCGCACTCCGCGCCGAAAATAAAACCGCAGCACTCACCATGGAGGCATTATCTGAAGCCCTAGCGGCCGAAGAACTAACAACGCTACGCACCACAGTGGACAGGGACGACGTGATACTCGACAAACGACCCAAGTCCACATCATTTAAACCCACAGACGAGATAGTTAAATTTCAGGTCCATCCAATGGACCCCACGAAGACAACCTCCATCGGGACACAGTTGAGCCCCACAATGGACGCCGCACTACGCGAACTCCTACGCGAGAATTGGGACATTTTCGCCTGGCATCCTTTAGACATGCCGGGCATCCCACGCGAGCTGGCCAAACACAGCTTCAACCTACTGAAAGGATACAAGCCAGTCAAACAAACTCTTAGGCACTTCTCAGAGCCTAAACAACAAGCCATGGGAGAAGAGCTAGCCAAGCTACTTGAGGCCGGATTGATCAGAGATATCAAGCATCTGGATTGGCTGGCAAATCTGGTAATGGTACCGAAGAAGGACAAATCTTGGCGCCTATGCGTCGACTTCAAAGACCTCAACATGGCTTGCCCCAAGGATCCCTTCCCCCTCCCTCGCATCAACCAAATCATCGACGCCACCGCAATACACGACTCACTGTGTTTCCTCGACACATACTCCGGATACCATCAAATAAAGATGGCAGAGTCCGACCAAGCGGCAACGGCCTTCATATGCTATATGGTCCTTTCTGCTTAGACACTATGCCTTTCGGGCTTAAAAATGCCGGTGCAACCTATCAACGCATGATTCAAACATGCCTGGAAAAGCAAATTGGCAAAACAGTGGAGGCATATGTGGATGACGTGGTCATAAAAACAAGACACATCGAAACCCTAATAGACGACTTGAGGCTTACGTTCGATAACCTCCGGACATATGACATCAAGCTAAACCCGGAAAAATGTGTTCTCGGCATGCCCTCTGGGAAGGTGCTCGGCTTCATTGTTTCCAATAGAGGAATTGAAGCGAATCCGGCAAAAATCTGAGCTTTGTCGCAGTTGTCTATCCCAACAGACCTCAAGCATATCCAGAAACTAGCTGGATGTGTGGCTGCCCTAAGCCGCTTTATCTCCCGATTAGGAGAAAAAGGCATTACCTCTTTACCGCCTTCTTCGGCGCACCGAAAACTTTGTGTGGACAGATGCAGTCGCGGCCGGATTGGACGAAATAAAGACCTTATTGGCCAGTAATCCAGTCCTAACAGCGCCAAATATTGGCGAACCTATGCTATTGTACATAGCTGCAACACATCAAGTTGTAAGTGCAGTGCTCGTCATTGAACGAGAGGCTGACGGATACAAATTCCCGCTCTAGAAGCCGGTATATTATGTATCCGCGGTCCTCACCCCATGCAAATCCTGATACCCACACTATCAAAAGATAGAATACATGGTCTTCATGGCATCCCGGAAGCTACAACACTACTTCCAAGAGTGTTTGATCATGGTGGCCTCCGAAGTACCACTCAACGATATAATAAATAACCGCGACGCTACAGGCTGGATTGCTAAATGGGCCATTGAGATCCTTCCGTTCGACATAACATACAAACCACGGCGGACCATTAAGTCGTAAGTATTGGCTGACTTCATCGCCGAATGGACAGAAGCCGAACTCCCTAAAGAGTACGACGCGTACTCTAATTGGATCATGCACTTCGATGGCTCTAAAATGCTGGCCGGATTGGGGGCAGGCGTAGTCCTGACTTCCCCCACCGGAAACATGGTCCAATACGTACTCCAAATATTGTACACAGACTCCAACAACGCAGCCGAATACGAGGCTCTATTGCATGGTCTTCGGATGGCAGTCTCTATGGCCATTCAACGCCTGGAGGTGCGCGGGGATTCAAATCTCGCAATATCACAAATAAATGGAGACTTTGATGCCAAAGATCCGAAAATGGCGGCCTACCGTAATGCCGTCCTCAAAATGTCAGCTCGGTTCGAGGGGCTCGAATTCCACCATGTGGCTCGAGAAAAAAATCAAGTGGCGGATATCCTCGCCCGCATCGGTGCTAAACGCGACCCTGTCCCACCTAACATATTCCTGGAAAGGTTGTTCAAGCCATCTGTGGTATGGGAAGGGGAGTCCGGCAACACTAGCACGGATCCGAATACACCCCCAGATTCCGAACCATCAGACATAATCGGAGGCTCCGCCACCGAAATAACACCTTCGGCCCACGAAATCATGGTTGTCATCGCCTCGTGGACTGAGCCTTTCTTGGCCTACCTAAACAGGCAGGAGCTCCCCGAGGACCAAAATGAAGCACGTTGCATCGTGCGGCGTTACAAAGCCTACAAGGTCCATGAGGGGGAACTCTATAAGAAAAGCGTGACCGGAGTGCTCCAAAGATGCATCTTCGAAGAGGAAGGGCGGCAGCTCTTGGCTGAAATCCATGCCGGACTCGGCGGACACCACGCTGCAGCTCATGCACTTGTCATCAAGGCCTTCCGCACAGGCTTTTATTGGCCTACAACCTGAGCAGACGCACAAGACCTTGTCCAACACTGCGTCGGTTGCCAGCTCTTCGCCAATCAGAGCCACATGCCCCCTACCGCTCTCCAAACAATCCCCATCACTTGGCCCTTCGCGGTCTGGGGGCTGGAGATGGTCAGACCCCTTAAAGGGGGAAGCCATAAGATAAAATACTTATTGGTCATGGTGGACAAGTTCACCAAATGGATAGAAGCCAAACCAGTCAAAACGGCCGAATCCGGACCAGTGATAGACTTCATATCCGGGGTTGTATACCGATACGGTGTCCCCCACAGCATCATCACTGACAATGGCTCAAACTTCACAGCCGATGAAGTGAAAACCTGGTGCGGCAACATGGGCATTAAGCTCGATTACGCCTCCGCCTACCATCCCCAAACAAACGGCCAGGTCGAACGTGAAAACGGTCTCATCATGAGCGGCATCAAACCCAGACTAGTGCAATCATTGACAGAATTGGACACGCACTGGGTCAAGGAGCTCGACTCCGTACTATGGGGCCTGTGGACCACGCCGAATCGCACCACCGGATACACACCATTTTTTATGGTATACGGCGTAGAAGCAGTACTACCCTGCGACATAATACATGATTCGCCTCGCGTACGCATGTACGAAGAGAAGGAAGGCGAGCTAGACCGGCAGGACAACTTAGATGCCTTGGAGGAGGAGCACGACGTCACAAAATCCCGTTCTGCATTCTACCAGTAGCAGGCTCGACGGTACCAAAGCAGAGAAGTGCGGGCCAAAACTTATAATATTGGTGAACTTGTTCTACGCCTACCAGAGAAGAAGAAGGACAAGCTCAAACCTAAGTGGGAGGGTCCCTTCGTTATTGACAAAGTTCTCACTGGAGGAGCGTACCGCCTATGTAATGCATCCGATAACAGACTCGAGCCAAACCCATGGAACGCGGCCAGACTCCGGAGATTCTACGCCTAGCGCCAAACTCAGTGTTCGTCTCCTTACCACTCCTTTTTCATTATGTTCCTCCCCTTTTTCCTTTCTCGTTCTTTTTCATTCTTCACACAAATTACTCAATACAGTGCGGATGCTCGGATCGCTCCGACCGCACTATGTGTGTAAGCCATACCTAGGAGCTTCCTATACGGAAGCTAAATACAATTGCTTTCACGGCTTCTTGCCTATCACATATGCGTTCTTTCTCCATATGTGCCTTTTCTTCACCATTATATGCATCTATATGACTTAAAATGTGGCCATGCTGGGTTACCTAGCTCTTGTGTTTATGCCCTACGTTTCCGTTAATTCGGCTAGGGCATAAGGGGAGCACCCTTGTGATTGTTACTGCCGGATGAGCCGGATGTGTACCTCAGACTGGGTGAAGCCAAAAGCTAGCGTTCTTAAGGGAATATTCGATCGGTGAACAAAAGAGATTTTTCTTTTTTTTTGTTTATCACAACATGAACCCCTAGAAGTTTTTTTATCCTGCGTCTCTGTTCGCAGTCCGGACATGTACATCGATGCATGTGCACCCAGGGAAAGGAACCCCTAACGGAACTATTCTCCCTGGAAGATGTTTCTTACTATCCATGTAATATAACATAACTAGTTGGGTACTTGTCTATTCAAGCACTTATGACCCCTACACCTGGTTTCCATGCATATCCTGGTTCTGCATAACTAAGCGGGTATTCGGATACACCCCGGACTGTCGGATCCGGGGGCTGAAGCGAAAAGGTCCGCCATGACAAATGATTTTAATCCGGCTAGGGACTACATATGTCCATTGAATTACATAGTCACTTGGACTGACTATATTCTTCCTCTATACCATCCAACAGGCTAGCTAGCTTACAATCCTATTGGGAATACTTTGCGGCTAACGCTAGCTGGTCATACACTAAACTCACGGGAATTTCTTGCCCATCTGGCCCCACCGGTCCGACTTCGGCCATATGGTTCGGGTCAAGCTTGGTGTAGCGCGTCTTCACCATAGCCCAGGCTTCTCTTGCACCTTGTTGGCAGGCTAACATCTTCCACAATCGGAAGCGCCTCCGTGCTCCTTGGAGCATATCCACGAGCTCCCCCATGCCTTTTTGCAGGGAAGTGGATGGCCACAAGGCCTGGGAAATACCCTGCATCACCTGCCGAGCTCGCTCGGGCAGTTGTGAGAGGTCTTGCAGTAGATCACCTGTGGACGCGGGCATCTCCTCTTTGCGACGGCCCGTCAGCATACCTACAGATATAAACTCTTTCAATATGCTTCCTCGCCGACCTGTACTACAGTTCGTCTAGGCACTTACCATAAATGCCGCGACGGAGCCTTCTGTTCTCCTTCATGGAGTCCGCCAGCTGAGCGCGAACATCTCCTAATTCGACGCCCAGCCAGACATTGGCATCTTGAAGATTGTTCTTCTCCTGCCTAACTTGCGTAAGAATACGCTCGCCAGCTTTTAGCTACCTTTGGAGATGTGACTCGTCACCTCCTACGACCTCCAGATTCACTCCGGAATTGTCTGCAGAATTTTCTGTCAGACTTATCATACAAGCCACTTACTAACTGGTACACTCCCATACAATTGAGACAAATGTTACCAAATGAGGCCTTCTGGGATTCCTCTAGCTTGGCGACCGTGGCCCTCAGTTGGGTCTTGCTCTCCTCCAGCTCTCGAGACAATTGTTCATTCTTATCTATAAGGACCTGTGCATAAATTGATCCTTAGAACAGTTGTTCCAACCGTTTCAAGTCTCAGGGGCTACTGCTATACATGCTTATCGAATTTTCTTACCTTTATATCTTTGGCATACTGGTCCATCGCACGGGCAAGCCCGCCTTGAGAAGCTCATATGTATGCGTCTCCCGAATTGAAAGCATTAAATGCCTCTTCGGAAAACATGTTGTTGTGAAGTACAGCCCGTCGGTGCCGGTGATTCATGGCACTCTCTACTTCGGAATTCGTGGCGGAGAGCATATCCGCATCCTCTGTCGGAGGACAATTTGGCATCGGCCTCGCATCCGCTTCCTCCCTCGAAGCCGGTCCTGGAATCCGGCTGGTGGAGGTGTGATTGGCAGGATCTCCGGATATAGTCCGGCTACTCCTCTTTCTGTCAGGACACAAAGGACGCTGTCACATTTCAAGCACAATAATCACAGAGCAGGTTTTTACCATACCCCTGTAGCGGCGTTTCGGCCCTAACCGCCTTCCTCTTAGACCTGCCCGATTCGGACGCCCTTTGCCGACGGGCCCCCAGGGGCTCGGCGTCGCATTCCGACTGTCGCCTCTACAAACATAGGATATTTCAGGCATAAGGCATGGCATCAGAAAGGATTCCTCTTCAGAGGATAGGGTTTTTTGGCTTTGCTTACACACGATGCAGGTAGCAGTCCGGGATAGTCGGTGATAATAGCCACTGAGGCGCCATTGCAGCTCACTTGATAAAATGTCTCGTTGACGAGCTCCACAGTAATATCCGGGTCTTCTTCGAGTCCTGGATCGAAGGCCCTTCCAGGGTCCTCTGGCTGCGGGGAGGGGCTGGAGAATCCTTCTACGACCCTCCTCAGTTCCTGCTCAGAAGTGTCGAGGTAAATAATCTTGAAGAAGGAAGCCAGAATGAATGAAGCGGGGGAAAGAGTAACGACTTACCCAGCTTGGCGGGTTGTACATAGAAAACCCATCCCGCGGTTTAATATGAAGGAATTCTTCTTCTTCTCCTTTATATAGATCGGACAATATCCTCGCCAGAGCAGTGGTGGAGTCTGGACCCTTATGACCACAGCGGGTGGCATCGTCTTCCCCGTTGTAGTGCCACATGGGCTTCCCCCGATACTGAAGCGGCTGCACTCCCCGCATTATGCATATTGCCATGACCTCAACTATTGTCAGCCCTGATTTGGCCAGTAACTTTATCCTGCTCATCAGGAAATGTATCTCTCTAGTATCCTCCTCTTGGGGGCCCCGAGGGTGCCAACTTCGGCGTGCCTTCGGTGGAGCATTACTGAACTCAGTGAGACCTGTCCGGACTGGATCCGGAAGGGGAACGTCATCGACATAAAACCACTCCAAGGGCCAGTTCTCCAGTGCCTTCTTGGGAGTACCGGATAGATATCCGGTCTCGGTGATGCGCCATACTTCGGCTCCGCCCACTTGACATATGGATTCCCCCTGGTTGCGAGGGACGAGGTAGAACAACTTCTTCCATAACCCGAAGTGAGCCTCATAGCCCAGAAATAGTTCACAGAGGGTGATGTATCCTGCTATGTGCAGCACAGAGGAAGGGGTGAAGTTGTGCAACTGGAGGCCGTAGAACTCCAGGAGCCCGCGAAGGAATGGGTGGATTGGAAACCCGACGCCTCTTAGCAGATGCGGGATGAGGCATATTCGCTGCCCCGGGGATGGATTAGGAGATCTCTCTGCTTGCTCCCCGCCATTATAGGTGGCTAGTCCGGCTCGGACGGGGACCATAAACGCCGGTGGAAGAAAACCCTGGGTCTGCAGCTCTATTAAGCGGTTTTGAGGAACATAACATTCTTCCCAATCACCTGGCCTAGAGCTACGGGAGCGGGAGGAGGAGCTACGACGACCGGCCATGCTGGAATGATTTTTTCTGGGCACACTCTATCGGATGATCGCTCAAGGGAAGAAGGTGGAGCTTGGATCTGAGAATCCCCGTCCCTTCAAATAGATGGATTTTGCTTGCGGGACCGGGGGAAAATGCAAAAATGCCTCAGCTCCTTGTATTCGCTCGACACGCGGAGATGGTCATTATTGAAGCACGGAAGCCGAGGAGTACAACATTAATGGGAAGCCAGACACCATTTGTTACAACATATATTTTGGAGTATTTGGAGATGGAACCCACCTTGCAATGCCGAAGACAAAACTGCGCGCCGGACTCATCGTCATTGAAGCCTGGTTCAGGGGCTACTGAGGGAGTCCTGGATTAGGGGTATCCGGACAGCCAGACTATATACTTTGGCCGGACTGTTGGACCGTGAAGATACAAGACTCAAGACTTTGTCCCGTGTCCGGATGGGACTCTCCTTTGCGTGGAAGACAAGCTTGGCGATCCCTCCCGATATTATATTTCCTTCTTTGTAACCGACTCATGTAAACGCTATCCCCCTCCTGTGTCTATATAAACCGGAGGGTTTAGTCCTTAGAGACAGAATCATAATCATCATAGGCTAGCTTCTAGGGTTTAGCCTCTACGATCTCGTGGTAGATCAACTCTTGTAACACTCATATCATCAATATCAATCAAGCAGGAAGTAGGGTTTTACCTCCATCGAGAGGGCCTGAACCTGGGTAAAAATTGTGTCCCTTGTCTCCTGTCACCATTAGCCTTAGACGCACAGATCGGGACCCCCTACCCGAGATCCGCCGGTTTTGACACCGACAATAGCCTCCACACAAAATCTAACTGTTACACACAGATTCCCAAACTCGGTGAGACTGAATGGTGAAACTCGGTCAGACCGATTCAGTTCAAAATATGAACGTTAGGCTTTTCGATGGGACCAACACAGTCATCTCGGTGGGACCGATATGCTAGGGTTAGGTCATAACGTAATCTCAGTGTGACCGATTACACAAACTCGGTATGACCAATTTCAGTAATAGGCACATAGAGAGTTGGTTAGGAAAACTCGGTGGGACCAATTCACTCACTTTGGTGGGACCGAAGTGTTACGAAAGGGAAACAGTGAATTTGCATTGCAGACTCGGTGGGACCGATTCGCTCATCTCGGTGGGACCGAAATGTTACAAAAAGGTAACAGTGAGTTTGCAATCCCATCTCGGTGAGACCGAGATCCCTCTCGGTGAAACCGAAGTGACTAGGGTTTGTGGCAGTGGCTATGTCAAATGAAACTCGGTGGCACCGGATAGATCAAATCGGTGGGGCCGAATTTGACTTTTGGGTTTAGGACATATGTGGAAATGAGAAAGTGGCTGAGGGTTTTGGAGCATATCACTAAGCACTTTGAGCAAGCAAGCCATTAAGCAACACCCCATCCCCTTTTAATAGTATTCGCTTTCCTATGGACTCAATGTGATCTTGGATCACTAAAATAAAATGTGGAGTCTTGATCTTTTGCCAATATTTGTCCTTAGCATCTTGAAGGGGTTCCACATCCTCTTGTCCATGTCCATGCCACTCTAATGTTGAACTTATCTAAAATATACTAGGTAGAAGTATTAGTCCAACAAGAGATATGTTTTCATTAATTACCAAAATCACCCAGGGAGCACTTGTGCTTTCAATATCCCCCTTTTTGGTAATTGATGACAACATACATCAAAGCTTTAGATAAATATATAAGGAAATAGCAAGTAAAGCTTTGGCAAGACATGCAACATGCATTAGCTCCCCTTACATATATGCAATCATGTGATGATGGATCATAAGAGTATGAGAATGCATAAACATGTCAGAGAAAGCGCTATATGCATCAGAGCAAATGATGTGGATGCTGGAAATATACCTTCATGTTCATGAGTTTCTCTTGCAAGCAATATGTATACCAGCAAGAGGTCTTCATGCTCATGAGTGTGATGCATATACTTACCTTGTGGTCTTGAACTAGCTTTGAAAGAGATATACCTGGGTAAACAAGGTTAGATAACACAAGAACATCTACTAGACAGAGTAAGAACAGGAGATCACAAGAATACCAAGATTGGGATGAAATGTTAAGAGTGAGTACTAGGTACTCTATTTGGTTATAGACATGTCCCCAAGAATAAATATATGCAATTAATTCCAAAGATTTTGTTCCCTTAGGCGTCTTTCTCCCCCTGAATCTGACATTGGATAATGGGAGAAGATAGGGTAATAGAAAATCATAGCAAGATAAAATTATAACATATACTATCATGTCTTTCCCCTCTTGAAGACATGAGACAACTTTCCTCTTAAGAATGGAAGCATCAGGAGAAGCTTTAGGAGTGCATTATCTCTTATGTGATAAGCTTTGATGTGCTCTCTCTCCCCCTTTGACATCAATTTCCAAGAAGGATCTTCTGGAGCATGAGTCAAGTGGGTTTGGTCCTTGAGTCACATGACAAAGCCACATGTAATATGGGATGCTGGTAGAGGACAAGTATCATTGAGTGGAAGGAACAAATGTGCAATGTGCAAGTGACAAAGTCTTTTTCTCAGCATTGCACCGAGCTATTATTCTCGGTGACACCGAGATGATTCGGTTCAGCGTAAAAGATCAATCCGGTGAGACCGAGTTCAACCCGGAGAGTGAATACCTATCACCTCAGCTCACTTAGGCAATTAAGATCTCACAAGGATACGCAAGGAATTAACTGAAGGATTTGCAATGAATTGGATGCAGGGAAATGCAGAGAAAAAATAGAGAAACGAAAAGAGAAAAGAAATCTAGATGAAGTTTTTCTTGAAAGGGGAACTAGCATGCATGAGACAAAAGCAAGAGCACAGAGAAACAACAGAGAACTTCATTTAGAAATGGTCGGCGACAAATTCACCTATGTTAGAGTATGTTGACTTAGGAGTCAAGTGAGGTCACTTGATCATAGGTCATACTCATCGTTTAAGCTCAAAATGGGGTTGCCATTTTTGTTTAAGCAATTTGATGTACTCACATCTTGTTGAGTTGCCTTGACCCATGTCTTGGGGTAAAGCTTCTCTAAGATGGAAGGACATACCTTGGGTAGTGGTGTTGAACTTGGTCATGTAGTTGAACTTGTGTAGGGTGCTCAAGTTGATGTAGATCATCAAGAGTTGGGAGCACCACTTGTAGTTGAAGTTCATCTTCCTACATGGGTTAGTCTTGCAAGGAAGAGCACTTGTGTATCCAAAGTGACAATCATGAAATTTGATACCAATTGAAAGTTGATATAAGGAATTTGTCAAAGGATATATCGAATGGATTCGTGCTTGCTTTTCTTCATCCACCATTTTTGTAGAGACTTGGAGATGTAGAGATTGCTTAGAATGTGATTGAGTTGCAATCTCCTAGAGTTGGGTTCGTCCAAGTACCTACAAGGGTTAGATAGCATGCAAGAGTACAAGAATATCCAAGACATATGATCATCATCATAAGAGAATTGCCAAGGATTAGTCAAAGTAAGGCTCATGCCTTGCATGCATCCACATGGAGTTTCTACTCCAAATTTGAAGCATCAATGATGTTCAATTCACCTCTCAACCTGCAAAACACTTTCTCATCAAGTGGTTTGGTGAATGTATCCACCAATTGCTTATCGGTACGAACATTCTTAAGTTTGATATCTCCCTTAGCAACATGATCTCGAATGAAATGATGACGAACTTCAATATGCTTAGTTCGAGAATGTTGCACATGATTATGAGCAATCTTAATAGAACTCTCATTATCGCAAAGCAATGGAACATGTTTCACATATATCCCATAATCTTTAAGAGTTTGGGTCATCCAAAGTAATTGAGCACAATATGAACCAGCGGCAATGTATTCCGCTTCGGCAGTGGATAAGGATACTGAGTTTTGTTTCTTGGAGGACCAAGACACAAGAGATCTACCAAGAAATTGACAAGTGCCCGAAGTGGACTTTCTATCAACCTTGTCACCGGCGTAGTCCGAATTGAAGTAGCCAACAAGATTAAAAGAAGACCTCTTAGGATACCAAATGCCAAAATTTGGTGTATGTATTAAGTATCTCACTATCCTTTTCACAACCATAAGATGACACTCTTTGGGGGCCGCTTGATATCGTAAACACATGCACACACTTAGCATGATATCGGTACGGGAGGCACATAGATGTAACAATGAACCAATCATAGAGCGGTAAACCTTTTGGTCAACCGGTTCGCCATCCTTTGTCAAGTCAAGATGTCCACTAGTAGGCATGGGGGTATTCATACCTTTGCATTCTTGCATGTTGAACTTCTTGAATAAGTCCTTGGTATACTTTGTTTGAGAGATAAAGGTTCCCTCCTTAGTTTGCTTGATTATCAAAACAAGAAAGAACTTGAGTTCACTCATCATAGACATCTCAAACTTCTCCGACATAAGCTTTCCAAACTTTTCACTAAATGAGGGTTAGTTGAACCAAATATGACATCAACATAAATTTGGCACACAAATAATTCTCCATTAACCCTTTTAGTAAAGAGTGTAGAATCAATTTTACCAATTTCAAACCCTTTTTCAAGAAGAAACTTAGTCAAGCATTTATACCAAGCTCTAGGAGCTTGTTTAAGACCATAAAGAGCTTTGTGGAGTTTGTAAACATGGTCGGGTTTCTTAGGATTAACAAAGTCAGGAGGTTGTTTAACTTAAACTTCCTCCTCAATTTCACCATTAAGAAAAGCACTTTTGATGTCCATTTGATATAAGGTAATGTCATGATGATTGGCATAGGCAAGTAAGATGCGAATGGACTCAAGTCTAGCAACGGGGGCATAAGTCTCACCATAGTCCATACCTTCGACTTGAGTGTAGCCTTGAGCAACGAGACGAGCCCTGTTGCGTACTACTTGTCCATCTTCATCTTGCTTGTTCCGAAACACCCATTTGGTTCCAATGACATGGTGCTTCTCATCGGGCTTTTCAACCAACGTCCACAGTTGGTTCCTCTCAAAGTTGTGTAGCTCTTTGTGCATGGCATTTATCCAATCCGGATCATTTAATGCTTCTTCAACCTTCATAGGTTCAATGCTAGAAATGAATGAGTAATGTTCACAAAAGTTATCCAAACGAGATTTAGAGCGAGTAATTCTCCCGGTTTGAATGTCATCAAAGATTTGTTCGACGAGATGATCTCTTGAGACACTCGCTCGAACTCGTGAGAGCTTTTGGTTGGGTTGGGGTGGAACATCCTCTTCATTGTCTTGTTCTTCTTATTGTCTTTCTTTGTTGTTGGTGGTGTTGTTGTTCTCCCGTGGAGAAGGAGGTCGTCGAGGTTCATCTTGTTGTACATCCTTGTTTTCATCGTCTTGATGTGTCCCACTTGTGGATGCCTCCAAGTCAACTTGTGTTTCACCTTGGTGTGAAGTTGAGGCTTCCACTTGGACGGACAAAGTACTCTCCTTCACCTCCATTGGGAGAATCTTGCCAATAGACAAGTCTTGGATTGCTTCTGAAGGATCTTTGTCACCTACATCAATTGGCAATTGCTCTACTTGCGAGCCGTTAGATTCATCAAACTTCACATCTACCATCTCTTCAACCTTTTGGGTGAAATTGTTGTAGACACGGTAAGTGTAAGAGTTTGAGCCATAACTGAGTAGGAAACCTTCATGAGACTTAGGAGCAAATTTCGAACGACGATGCTTATCAAGAATGTAACACTTTGAGCCGAATACTTGAAACTATCCAACTTGGGGTTTGTTACCGGTGAGAAGCTCGTATGCCGTCTTGCCGAGTAGCTTGTGAAGATATAGAGGATTCGTTGCATGGCAAGCTGTCTCAACCGCTTCCGCCCAAAAGTGTTTTGGCGTCTTATACTCATCAAGCATCATTCTCGCCATTTCGATGAGTGTCCGGTTCTTCCTCTCAACAACTCCATTTTGTTGAGGTGTGTACGTAGCCAAGAACTCATGTGAAATCCCTTCTTCGTCAAGAAAGGTGTCCACATTTGCGTTCTTGAACTCCATTCCGTTGTCGCTGCAAACCTTCTTGATCTTCACTTCAAATTGATTTTGGGCCTTCATAGCGAAGTTTTTGAAGATCTTTTGGACCTACGATTTATCATCGAGAAAGAACACCCACGTAAATCTTGAAAAATCATCAACAATGACTAGTCCAAACGAGTTACCACCTAGACTCTTTTAGGCATTGGGACCGAAAAGATCCATGTGAAGTAGCTCGAGCGGTCTCCTCATGGTCATGATGTTCTTCATGGGGTGGCTTCCTCCAACCTGTTTTCCTGCTTGGCAAGCACTGCAAAGTCTATCCTTATCAAATATGACATCTTTAACACCAAGGATATGATCACCTTTAATAAGCTTGTCAAGGTTTCGCATGCCCACATGACCTAACCGTCTATGCCACAACCAGCCTTTGGAAGATTTAGCAATTAAGCAAGTTCTAGGTTGAGCCTTTTTAGTGAAATCAACAATGTATAGATCTCCTCTACGTATGCTGGTAAAGACCATTTTATGATTATCTCTTTGAAACACTTGGCAATCTACTTCAGTAAATAGGACATTGAATCCAAAGTCAGCTAGTCTAGATACAGAAAGTAGATTATAACCAAGAGATTCAACGAGCATAACATTTTGTATGGAGCTGTCATGTGAGATGGCCACCTTACCGAGGCCAACCACCTTACCCTTTGAGTTATCACCAAACGTGACATACTTTCGAGGGTCGTCGTTTTTAGCAAGCTCACGAAACATATCTTTGTCTCTGGTCATGTGATCGGTACATCCACTATCAAGGACCCATTCCTTTCCTCCGGCCATGTAGCCGCGCAGGTTAGCCATAAGACCAAAGTGTATCATAGACTCTTCAAGATCAAAGTCATTATCATCATCCTCATCATAGTATCCATGTTCAACACCATCTTGCAAATGATCATTTCCTAGAAAGAGTGATTTATTAGATATATGATTTTGACAATGTTCATCTCTGTGAATTCTAATAGCTTCAGAAATAATATTGCTAATGATTCCAACATCTCCTTTGGCACACATAAGATTGGTACCCTCAAATAAACAATCTCCAAACTTAGGATATTGGGATTCATCTTATTCAAAGCAATAGACTTGTGAAGAATCTCATCTAAGTTTTTCAAGGAATAGTCTGGAAATAGTTCCTCAAGAAATTTCCATATAGTATAAGCACAATCAAGAGTTGGCAAGTAACCAATCAAATTTCTAGGTAAGCCTCTAGTGATAAGATTGATAGTTCTAAGATTGCAAATCATGTCAAGAGACTCATCAAGTGTATGATGCAAGGGATCAACAAGGGGTTCACAAGGAGTAGTAATGTACTTGTTCAAGTGATATTCATGAAAAATTCCAAGCATCTCATTTTTCCACTCACTAAAGAACTCTCCATCAAGCATAGGCACTCTACGTCTAAGACTACCCAACGTAGACTCATCCATCTTCCTCCAATGGTGATTAAACCAAAGCAATGGAGACCAAAGCTCTAATACCAATTGAAAGGCTCGAGAAGAGGTGTCCAGAGGAGGGGTGATTAGACCCTCAACAAATAAAGGTGGCAGTTTTTAAGTTTTTCAAGTTGAGGTGGTAGATTAACACAATTTCAAGCATACACAATACAATTCAAGCAAGCATGCAAAGAGTATATGAGCAGTGGAAAGTAAAGCATGCAACTTGCAAGAAAGCAAAGGGATGTGATTGGAGTGTGCAAACGCAATTGGAGACACAGAGATTTTGGCGTGGTTCCGATAGGTGGTGCTATCGTACATCCATGTTGGTGGAGACTTCAACCCACGAAGGGTAACGGTTGCGCGAGTCCACGGAGGGCTCCACCCATGAAGGGTCCACGAAGAAGCAACCTTGTCTATCCCACCATGGCCATCGCCCACGAAGGACTCGCCTCACTAGGGTAGATCTTCACGAAGTAGGCGATCTCCTTGCCCTTACAAACTCATTGGTTCAACTCCACAATCTTGACGGAGGCTCCCAAGTGACACCTAACCAATCTAGGAGACACCACTGCCCCAAAGGTAATAGATGGTGTGTTGATGATGAACTCCTTGCTCTTGTGCTTCAAATAATAGTCTCCCCAACACTCAACTCTCTCTCATAGATTTGGCTATGGTGGAAAGATTATTTGAGTGGAAAGCAACTTGGGAAGGCTAGAGATCAAGATTCTTGTGGTTGGAATGGAATATCTTAGTCTCAACACATGAGTAGGTGGTTCTCTCTCAGAAAATGAATGCTGGAAGTGTAGGCACATCCTGATGGCTCTCCTCACGAATGAAGAGTGGGTGGAGGGGTATATATAACCTATCTAACCGTTACACACATATTCCCTAACTCGGTGAGACCAAATGGTGAAACTCGGTCAGACCGATTAAGGTCAAAATATGAACGTTAGGCTTTTCGGCGGGACCGACACAGTCATCTCGGCAGGACCGATATGCTTGTGTTAGGGCATAACGTAATCTCGGTGTGACCGATTACACAAACTCGGTATGACTAATTTCAGTAATAGGCACATAGAGAGTTGGTCAGGAAAACTCGGCGGGACCAATTCACTCACTTTGGTGGGACCAAAGTGTCACAAAAGGGAAACAGTGAATTTGCATTGCAGACTTGGTGGGACCGATTTGCTCATCTCGGTGAGACCGAAATGTTACAAAAAGATAACAGTGAGTTTGCAATCCCATCTCGGTGAGACCGAGATCCCTGTCGATGAAACCGAAGTGACTAGGGTTTGTGGTGGTGGCTATGTCAAATGAAACTCGGTGGCGCTGGATAGATCAAATCGGTGGGGCCGAATTTGACTTTTGGGTTTAGGACATATGTGGAAATGAGAAGGTGGCTGAGGGTTTTGGAGCATATCACTAAGCACTTTTAGCAAGCAAGCCGTTAAGCAACACCTCATCCCCTTTTAATAGTATTGGCTTTCCTATGGACTCAATGTGATCTTGGATCACTAAAATAGGATGTAGAGTCTTGATCTTTTGCCAATATTTGTCCTTAGCATCCTGAAGGGGTTCCACATCCTCTTGTCCATGTCCATGCCACTCCATTGAACTTATCTGAAATATACTAGGTAGAAGTATTAGTCCAAAAAGAGATATGTTGTCATTAATTACCAAAATCACCAAGGGAGCACTTGTGCTTTCAAAGACCCTCCAAGCGACCCAGCATCGGACCAAGTCAACTCCGCTTAATCCATTAGCCAGCAAGTCTCTTACCTTCGAAAAGGTAGGCATAGACTTAGCCCGTTCAGTGGTGCTGATCCGGTCTTGAAGTGGGTGTTTTGGGCTAAGCCGGCAGTCGCGGAAACCCGGCAGAGGATTTTCACCAGGTGGAGATGTGTCTTGGCAATAAAACCAAGTCTGCTTCAAGTTTTTAGGGTGACTGGGAAGTGCGGCTGAGGGGAAGATAGCATCTCTTCGTCTTTGAATTGAAATTCCACCAAGTTTTAGGCTGGGCCCGTGTTCAAATCGGCCTGGCGGTTCAAATAATAGTACTCTCTGAAAAGGTTAACGCTGGGCTCTTCCTGAAGGTATACTTCACAAAAGACTTGGAAATTGTAGATGTTGGAAACAGAGTTCGGTCCAATATCTTGGGGGTGAAGTTGAAAAAAGTGCAGTATATCACGGAAGAACTTTGAGCCGGGTGGTGAGAAACCACAGTTCATATGATTAGCAAAAACTATGAATTCACCTTCCTTTGGTTTAGGTCTGACTTCTGTCCCTAGAGCTCTCTAATGGATGGCATCTTTGGCTGATAAGATGCCCAATTGAACATATTCATTAAGAGTTTGCTCCGTAACAGTCGAAGCGACCCAATCACATGAGGTGACAATCTTAGTCATTTTTTCTTGTTAAAAGGCAGTGAAACGTTGGCAGGTTAATGTTCGAAATGATGAGCAGATCAATGATTAAGGAGAAAGCTTGGTATGCATGAAAGGATAGATTGCAATGGATGACACGGATAAACAGTTTGATTAATCTGGCAAGGTGCCGGTGGGTTATACAATCATGATTAAGATGGACAGATGCTGGCAGTTCACAAATTCATAAGTAAGCCGGCTGGTGTTTGGCGGGTTACAAAATATCATTTAAGCCGCCCATACAGCAGTGATCAAGCAGGTATCTACAGATCTGGAGTTGAGTGAAATTTTATAAAGTGCTAAACAAAAAGGTTTCACAAGTTCTGCTTATAATTTTGGATCTACGGTAGTCCAGAAAATAGGTGGAAATTATTAAACCTAAAACATGGAAGACGAACTACTGTGTTGGGGAGTGAATCTCAAGAGAAGGGAATGGATCTGTAATTGATAGCAGATACTAAAGTAATCAAAGTATGATCTTAGCATCGCATTTGGGTTCGACTGAGCAACATAGCAGATAAACTACGGGCAAGCACGATGAACCTTGATGAACACAGAAGAACTAGGGGAACCCTAATGCAGATTGGAAGCAAAGGGAGATGGGTACCTGGTGATGCTGATGGACAGTAGAGGGGCACCGCAGTTTTCTGGTCGGAATCAGGTTGATGCAGCGGCCAAGACAACGTTGTTTACTGGGGCGGCGGAGCTCCGGTGGCGTTGGTTGTCGCAAGGAGGAAGAAGAAGAGGCAGAGGCAGGGGTAAAAGTGAAAACATGGTCCCCTGTCCCTATTTATAAGGAGGTGATAAGATGGCATGCACGGAGATCGAGGAGGCAAAATAATTATGCTAACAATGCGGGCGCCTCAATTTTTGGGAAGCCTATTAAAGATAAAGATCTGTTGAGATATCTTGGGTCCTGTGCGGAATTAATGCACATGAGGCCATGATGTGTTACAATGATTCTGTTTATAGGACGTCATGGCGGGTTATAGCGGTATGCATAAAATTTGACACTGATGCATAGTCTGTTAAGTTAAACAGTGAAGATTGACGTGAACAAGTTCAAATCAACATGGGGCCTAATGTTGGGGATATAGCCTGAGGTGTGACCCGCCTATGAGGGACCGGGTTACACCGTTGGCGGTTTAATATGAAGAAGGTCCAAGGAGGCCCAAGGAGAAGTGTGAAGACGACGGCTTATGGAGGCAGGCTTGGTGAAAGCCCAAGACCTGGGCCTATGAACCGCCGTATGATGACTTGCCCTGTAAGGCATAACTAGTTAAAAACTGAGCCGTTCATGTTGTGTTAGCCGGCCAGGACTCTGTAAGCCTCCGGGTCTCGACCTGTGTATATAAAGGTGAGACCCGGCAGCGAGTTAACTCAAGAATCAATCAATTGAGAACTAGGTCAAGCGTATTCGCTCCCTTATAATCGAAACTCAAGCAATACTACTAGAAGCAGGAGTAGGGTTTACCTCATTGAGAGGGGCCGAACCTGGGTAAACCCTTCGTGTCTTTTGTTTCTCGTTCAACCCCTTCAAGCTAACTACGTTGCGATGGCTCCACACATAAATCCTTTTGCTAGGACATCTGTCGTGACAAATCCACGACAATATGAATCATATAACCACACAAGCATTTCAATACTATAAATAGTCACATGTCGATACACACCCTCGCTCCACCATCAACAATTGTCACTTTTTACTATAAGTTGACGAATGAGATCATTCTCATAAAGAAGGTGAATAATTGGATTTGAATAATTAGAGGATTTCAAATACCAGGGTGATTGAATGGAGTTACTAAATTTGTACGTTCTTAGGAAAACTACTGCTAAAACATATAGGGCCTGCTTGGATGCACAAAAAATTTACACCCAATCCAAGCAGAGCCTCAGGGGTTAAGCATTGTCTTTTTAAGATGTTTGGGGGTTTAAGTGAATGGTTATAATTTTCATATAGGTAATCTACCTTCTTTCTTTCCGTACAATAAGTCCTACACAAATTGAGTAATGTTTTCAGACCATACGAAAAGAAACTAGGTTCTTTAAAAAAATTGATAGCATAATTTATCTATTTTAGACAGCAAGATTTTAGAAAACCGAGTGGTAGATTTGGCACTTTATATCCTGTCGATCCTAGACCAAATTGGCTTGGTTAAGCACCAAAAGTTTGGTGCAACAACCAATTGGGGAACAAGCAGAAGCAAAAAGGTGGAGTTAGTGGAAACTGAAGCATCACAACCAATGCAACCTATGCCTGCAATAGCTTTGCTTGAACCGAAAGCAATTTGCAATGCAGAAATAGCCAGTATGGAATTTTCCGAGGAAAAGGAAAAATGAAGAGGACGACCTCGTCGCTTCCCATAGGGTTGTGTTAGAGTAGGCAAGTTTTCCACATAAGTGGTCGTTACAAATGAATCCAGAAAATTACTGTACAAGAAATAAATGGAGGATCATTTCGTTTGTGAAAAAATCATCAATATTTTGAGGATTTAATTTATGGCAGCATCAGGAGTACATCTGACGGAAATCGTCCAGTCTTTTCCTCCCCGTTCGACATTTCTTCAGCTCCTCTGTTTTCTTGCGGATAACATTAACGAAACGTGTGTCTACTCTGTGACGGATACTATAATCAAGTATACTTAGGACGAGCGAACAATCGTGAAAGTACAACACCACCAAACCAAAATGCTGGAAGTCCAAACTCCAGAGCACGTACGTCGCTGCTCTAGAACACTCTGGGCTTGGCGACGATGGTGGAGTGCTTGAGGATGTGGAGGCTGAACTGGCCGCCCTTCTCCGTGGTGTCGAGCTTGTCCTGGCCGGGCGGCGGCGTGAGCACGAAGTTCTGGACGAGGCGGCCGATGGTGATGCCGAGGATGGGCAGCGCGAGGATGATGCCGGGGCAGCTCCGGCGGCCGACGCCGAAGGGCAAGTACCTGAAGTCGTTGCCGTTGGCCTCCACGTGCTTCTCCTCCTCCAGGAAGCGCTCCGGCCGGAACTCGTCGGGCCGCTTCCACTGCTCCGGGTTGTTGGCGAGGAACCAGGCGTTGACGAGGATCTTGCTCTCGGCGGGGATGTTGTAGCCGGCGAGCTTGGCGTCGTGGAGGTTCATGTGGGGCACCAGCAGCGGGATGGCCATGCGCAGCCGGAGCGTCTCCTTGATCACCGCCTGCAGGTAGGGGAGCTTGTGCGTGTCCGGCTCCGTGATCTGGTGCCCCGCGCCCAGCACCGCGTCCATTTCGTCGCGAAGCTTCTGCTGGATCTCCGGGTGGTTCACCAGCTCCGCCAGCCCCCACTCGATCGACCACAGCGTCGTCTCGATCGCTGCATAGTTCACGGGCAAACAAATTAGGAAAAAAAAGGGAAACACCGTCGCCTGAACATTCCAAACGCTCGATCATTTCTACTGGCAATCAGGTCGCCGTACTGATCGGTCGCTACCGCCTGCTCAATGAGAGCAGACGTGATGGCACTTGATTGTGCCACAGTCGGCATGGACAGAAATAGTTTCACGGACATGGTGGTGCATTGCAGTCTGACCGTCCTCCACGAGGACGGCCCCCCTGCAATGGATGGGGCAAAATCCACGAGGGCCAATTGAAGACCACTCTGGGTTTTCAGAGTGGCACCTGCTAGCTGTTCCCCGATAGATAATTGGTGGCACTACCGCTGAAGAAGCGACTGATACAGGGGAGTTTGGTGCTGATGCTATTTAGGTTGGTGTAATAAGTTTCGGGAGGAAAAAAGGCTGGTGTAGTTTGGAACACCGAATTGAGGTTAGGTGAGTATTTTTGACCAGTGCACAGTGACAACTGACAAATGCTCCTATAGTCCTGGTGCTTCTGGACCAAACACTTCACCAACCTTCCAGGCCAGCACTATACTCCAACCCCAGATGTGACGCGATGGTACAGTGTTGCTATCTCACAAGCGAAAATGCCAATGCAACGCAATTTCTGCCAGAAATAAAAGAAATGAAGAGAAACCTAAGCATACCTGCGACGTTGATGTTCTCGATGATGTAGAGGACGTTGTCCTCGTTGATCTCCCCCTTCTGCTCAGCCTCCAGGATGTGATCAATGGCGCACTTGAGCCCACCGTTGTTGTCCATGGCCTTGGTGCTCACCAGCTTCCTGCACACACACAAACAGGCACGCACACGGCGCATCACCATATCAGCAATCTATCATGCCATCCCCATGATTTCTCATGGTTGCTCTTTCGCTTTCAGCCAAATGGCCCAGCTAATCATGGACAGTTAGGAAGACATGGGTCAGCAGGGATTCTCAATTATGTGTAGTAAAATAGGTGAAGAGCATACTTCCTCTCGTCCAGGAAGTAATCCTTGAAGAGCTTGAGGCGGGTCTCCTTGACCTCCTTGCAGAGCCTGAGGTAGCCGCGGAGGAAGGGGCGGAGGATGGGGATGAAGTCGCCGTAGTTGTACTCGAAGCTTTGCGCGAGGCGGCTGCGCTCGCCGTTGAGCGCCCGGAGCCGGAGGAACAGCGGGTCGTCCATGCTCTCGAACCGCCGGTCGAACATGATGCGGTACATGTTGTTGTACATCATGAGCTGCAGGTGGCGGCGGAGCACGACGCCCTCGGTGGCGGCCCTGGGGTCGGCGCGGACGTTGTCGACGACGAAGGCCGCCTCGGCCTCCCACCCGGGCCGGTACTGCTGCACCACCTTGTTGGTGAAGAAGGGCACCGTCATGATGCGCCGCATCTTGCGCCAGTGGTCACCGTACACGGTGAACACCATGTCTTGGCCCTCGCCCGTGAAGATGTCGAACACCACGTTGCGGGTGCGGGACCCGAACTCCACGCCCTGCGTGTGGAGCACCTCGCGGGCGAGCGGCGGAGAGGAGACCACCACCAGGTTGCGCTGGCCCATGCGGAGGAGGAAGACCTCGCCGAACTTGCGGGCCATCGCCGCCAGGTTGCGGTGGTTCAGGTCGTCGCCGACCTGCAGCCAGTTGCCGAAGATGGGGACCGGGAAGGGGCCCGGCGGCAGCCTCAGCTTGCGGCCCCGGATCTTGGACACCACGATGGCGCCCACCACGGCCGCGAGGAGGCCCGCGAGGAGCTTCTCCACGAAGACGAAGTCCATGGCGCCGGCCGGGGCGGGAACTGCCCGGGAAACTGTTACCGCTCTGTTGTGTGATCGCGCTCTGGAACGGGTGCGGTTGGGTTGTTCTGGTCTGTCCCTGGGGAGATGACCGTGGCACCTTGCGCTTAAATAAGGACGGGCACGGCAGAGTGGAGTCACCGGCCGCCGTTAGAGTTGACGGCGGTGGGTAGGTAGGGAAGGAGACGGAGTGAGTTTGGTGAGTCCTTACTTTCTTGGTCGAGATCACTGCTACTTTCGCCTCTACCTTCCCCGATCGGTATTTCTCACATGGAAAAATGTGTAACTACAACGAAAAATTCCTACCGCGATACATACAATAAACAGTAAGCCCAGTGGTTGATGTGAAAATTATACGGAAGCTAAGAGCATCTAAAGCCGCCGACTTGGTAAATCCGGCTCCTGAAATGCCCCGCGGACTCCGGGCATTCCTCATATTTTCTTCTTCACGTACAAGTCTCTCGTAATCATTCCTAAATCTATACAAAAACATGCAGAATATATAGCTACGTACTACATTTTATATTACTTAAATTTAATCGTTGTGGGCGATTGCCGGAGCCGCCTTCGCCGCCTCCATCTGTTGCCGACGGCGACGCCTGGCCTCCGCAGCTGACTCCGAGCGGATGGAGTTTAGGATGGCATGCTGCTCCGGCCACACGCCCATGTCCTCCTCCGTCGTCGGCGCCGCCTCTTGCTCCTCCTCCGTTGGCTCCTGCTCCTGCTCCTCCTTCGTCGGCTCCTGCTCCTCTTCCTTCCCCTGCACCTCCTCCTCGACCTCCTCGAAATCGTCCTCCGGTACCAGAGGTAGCCTTGCCTCCCTACGGATCCAGACGTGCTCAAGGAGGAAGAGACGATGCTGAATCGTGTAGTAGCGGCGACGTGAGGCATGGCTAGGCTCGAGTGGCGACGGAGGGAGGGAAGAGGCGGATTTGCTAGGGCCGAGGGCGCCAGCCGGCTCAAATAGCCGGCTACAGCCTCGGGCGGCGAGCCAGAGCAGCGCCACGCGGCGGGCACACCGCGGGGGACGATCGAGGCCCCCGTCGGACCGTCGGGTTTCCCGGCGAGTCCATGTGGGGCCATGCCATCAGGCCGACGTGGCGGGCATGCCCCGGCACGCCCGGGCGCCCTCATATCCGCCCCATATTTGAGCTAGATATGGGGGTGCCGGTCAGCCCGAGTGTTTGAGGGCCGTCTGGGTAAAAAGTTCATGACCGTGCAGTGACCGGACGGCCTGCGAGAACATATGAGACAGCGGCGGAGCCAGCGTACAAGCATTGGGTTCAAGTGAACCCAATGGATTTTGTCACGTACGTGCTAGTAGGTACATACATGCCTTGGGTGAACCCAACAAAAAATCCTTGTTGACCCCATTAAATAACGTGAGTACGTGACAAAGGGCCCAAAAGCCCACGAGCGCATGAGTATACACCCACGCACCGGCCTAAATCGTGATTAGTTTGTAACAGCGCATGCACGCCTCGTCTCTCGCTGTTCGTTTCCAATTCTCATCTCTCCTCGTCTCTTCGTGTTGCTCGACGCCTCTGCCGCCCACGATAGCGCCTGGCGGCAAGCAGATCGCCACACGTAGACAACACCAACAATTGTAGCTAGAAATTTGAGGTAATTAGATTACATTGCGGTATCTTCTTTCTCTTGCATTTGATTGATCTAGCCTAATATCCTAGTATGATAGTGATTTTTTTGCCCTAGTTTTCTAATTTGTTTTTCTCCATGAACTTTGAATGATCTAGGCTATGGATTGGTATTATTCGAAGAGACATGGTCATCAGATCCAGATAATGATACAGACACATTAAGGTCATCTACTAGACGTAGACAAAGTGCATCAAATGTCACTACAGCTATTCTCGTGAAGCCTACTATTCATACAAAAATTAACTTAGATGAGTTACCTTATGATCCGGCTGATCGAAAGAGAATTTCAGAGTACACAAAAAATCCAAAGAAGCAAGATGATATTAGGCGCATATATTTAACAAGGGGACCTTACAGGCCACCGGCTAATTTTTGATTACCCGTAGAGGGAGATTGGAGATACTCAACGAATATTTAATCCAGATTGATTTGATAAATATGATCGTTGGCTTGAGTATAGTGACAAAGTGCATAAGGCCTTCTGTTTGTGCTGCTATCTTTTCAGAGATAACAATGAGGGACAAGATGGGAGCGCTGCATTTGTAAATTAAGGTTGGAGCAAGAAAAGTAGACTAGTTACTCATGAGAGATTTTACCAGATTCTTTCACTTGATAGTACTTGAAACTTATCAAAATAACTTGTCATTTTTCCAATGTTCCAGGAAGATGAGAAGCTACACCTGAAACAAGTGATTTTATAATTTTATTGGACCGGTATGTCTTGCACTCTTCAGTTTTTAATGCAACACAATATGTGATATGTCATACCATGTGTTCTATTCATTATGTTGTTTTTGGGTGATATAATTTTGTTGTAAGATAATTTAAATTAGACTTACGCTTGACATATTAGTACTAAGTTCTCACAATGGAGTCATGGAGTGAACCCAATGACCAAATTTTCTGGCTCCGCCCCTGATATGAGATGGATTTAAGAGGCCCGGTTGTAGATGCTCTAAGAATAGTTAGAAAGATAGTGGCACCCCCAGCCAAACTGGGGTTTGAGATTGGGTGTCTGATTAACACAGATACTCATTCCTTTAGTGAAAGATTATGTTTTTATCGATAGTGAGACGTATGTGATCACTTCTAAACGCTTCATAATTTTGATTCCATTTTTATTAGGCATTGTGTGAGCGCGTATGTTATGTTGTGAGTGTCTACGTTTATGTGTGTGTGCATCTAGTCCCTATGTACACTGATGTAAAATGTTTTTGCAGTTTAAATTAAACTGTAAAAACGACGATGACGTTTTGGCTTCTAGAGCATTTCCTTCGGGACGAACAGTACCTAAAAAAGGCGGTATAATATTTTTCTAAAATCTTTTTTTTGTGTGGATGTTTATGTTAGTGTCACAAACATGCTTGATAATTTCATGTGAAACGGAGTAGCAGTGTTTCGTTGGTGAAAAAACAAATTTAAGATGACATTTTGGGGTAACAGTGCTGAATTTGTTTTTGTTTTTTGGCACAGACCAAAATATTTAACTTTTTTGTCTAAAACTTTGCAGGAAGCATTTGGGTGTGACTATGAATACATAAAAAGTTATTGAGATTTTTTGACATTTCAAAAATCATTTTCCCCACGCAGGAGCACATGCTCCCGGGAGCCTAATTGGATTTCCGCTGCAAAAACATCTTATTTATATTATTGTATAGAGGTAGTAAGTTGTAAGAAAAAGGAATCGGATAAAGAATGAAGAGCAGGACGGATGGAGTCTAATGTTGTGAAAAGAGGAATCGGTTGAATAATGAAGAGCAGCAAAGATGTACTAAAACATTGTTTGACTTTGTCGAGCAGAGCACGTGCAAAAGAACCATGAGTAGTGACGGCGTTAGGTGAGTCGGGGACTGCGGCCCGCAGGCAGTGTCTGATCTCATGGTGCTACTGGGAAATGGATGGTCTGAACTTTGAAGAGTGGGTGTGCGTGTGCGTAGACGTGCGCCTGCGTGGAGGCTTCTGCGGCCGCCATGTCTTTGGGGGTGTTTGTTGAGCGGAGAGAAAAAACACAGGATTCGCTGGTGGTGCTCTGGGTAGGTGAGGTTGGGAGTTGATTTTTGACCATTTCCCCCGCATGTTTGGTGTATCTATCCTGCAAACCTTATTTTAGCTTTTAATTAAATAGATGTGTCATGTGTGCATAAATTGACATTGTGAACATGTGTTTTTTCTTTGCAGGCAAGTCAAAAATGGAGGTAGTGAGTGGTGTGTCGTCACTGACAAGTAAGCACGCGGGTGTGGTTAACATACAACATAGACTCCCTTCAATTCACTCCATCCTGTTTCGAGAGTATACATGTGTAATTTTTTTCCTTTCTTTTTGCACCGAATGCTGGCTACTGCTGTTGTTATGTTATCATTGATGGTAGCGGTCCATCTAGGATCACATGGTTTAATATTTTTCGTACAATTACTAATATACTGAACGCCACGATATGTGTGTTGTTCTTGTCCCACATATTACTTCCTCCGTTTCTAAATATAAGTCTTTCTAGAGATTACAATATGGGTCGCATATGGAGCAAAATAAATGAATCTACACTCTAAACTACGTCTATATACATCCATATGTAGTTCATATTAAAATCTCTAAAAAGACTTATATTTAGGAACGGAGAGAATACATATGAATGAGTGATAAGGTAAAGATCGGTAACAACTTTACACACGGGAGTCGAGAGAAGACAAGCGACGGAAAAACCCTATCGGTCGGCGGAGTTGAAGGCTTGACCGGAGGCCTGTTGAATATATGAGCAAATTACTACGAGTTTTAATCCGAATAAACAGAAGATAAATCATGAAAACACTAACAGAGATTAAACTAATCATGCAAGCTAGCACAATAGACGAACAGATCACATCTAGGGCACATACTAGAAACATGAATTCTACCACGATCTCGAACAAGAAGAGGATATAATCACATACGGTGCAGCGGGAGCAGCACCGCCGGCGTTGATGTTGTCGCCCAGGTCGTTGAGGATGAGGTTGCCGAGGTCGGGGAAGAAGTCGTCGTTGGCGAAGTCATCGCTGCCAGCAGTCGCGCGAGTGCGCTCCCAAAAAACCTGATCGCCCCTCTCCCGTACAGGATCACGAGAGGCGGGGTTCCGGAGGCCTGCTGTCCCTTCTCGTGTTGCACGCCAGAAGGAGGGATGGAGAAGACTTGCGTGGCGGTGCAATGATCTGGAACGGTGGTGCAAAACCATACGATATGGCGACAGCTAGGGTAGACGTTTGTCTAACTATATAGTGTGGGCCGGGTAGGTCGTGGGAGTAAATTCCACGCCCGAGTCGCGATCCAAAAGAATCAGAAACTTTTAAGTAATTAACGCATCCGTTAATTATTAATTAAAGACTCATTAATTTTTTCTGTGTAGCAAAAATATAGACAACGTGCATAGCTCTGTCCTCGGCTCGGCTCAATCCCTCGACCCGCGGCGCGGCGCGGCGTGGCGAGCGAGGAGGAGGAGCACGCGTGTAGGTCTCCTCTTCTCATGCTTATATAAGTGGTAGAAGAGCTCACCTTATAAAGAGGTGTAAGTCTCACTCAACGTCTGTGGTGGGACTAGACTTCAGTCTCACTCACTCCACTCACATCTGTTCATGAATGGGCCAAGAGAATTTCAGAATTTTAGTTGGGCTTTGGGCCAAAGGCCTACTAGCAAAATTCCAACAATCCCCCACAAAGTCTCATTGGCACATCTCATCATTTAGTTTTAAAACATTGTTTATATACTGGTGCTTAGTGGAGACTGTGAAGTTGAACTTCCACTTAGAGTTTTATGCTACACTAGATCACAACTTGAATAGTGGATTATGCCTTGAATTACAAGTTTTCTGCGAGACTAGTTTCACACAAACTCTTGACCGATACTGGGCTGCCGCAAGGCTTCCCCAAGAGTGGAGCGTATACATCATACTCCAGGGCCTTTCATGAATTTATTAGAGAACACCCAATTCTCACAGATTGCAACATTAACAGTCAAGTTTATATAGGTGTGTTTCTCAGGGGCTGCTCTGCAGGATAACATCTCTGCTTACTCAAATAAGCCACTCGAAACACATTAAGATAAATATCAACCTGCCATGCAGATCAGGAGAGTATTGCATCTTCACGGAGTGGGATAATTAATATAGGGATACTCTCCTCCCAGTTGACCAACAGCTTGTCTCCCACTTCTACTTCATGGAATCTTCGATCACATAGAGTGGGTTACCACTATGGACAACTCATGCGCTGGGTCTCAAACCCATCTCCATCGATGCATTATCTATCACATTACCTGATAAACCCTTTGTGAAGGGATCTGCTAAGTTTTTCGACGTTTGCATATAATCCAACGTAATAACTCCGGAGTTCCTCAATTTTCTGACAGATTTTAGTCTCCTCTTCACATGCCTTGAGGACTTCATATTATCCTTAGAACTGTTTATCTTGACAATTACATTTTGATTATCACAGTTCATCAGGATAGGGGGTATTGGTTTTTCAACCATAGGTAAGTCCATCAAGAGCTCACAAAGCCACTCTGCTTCAACAGTGGCAGCGTCTAATGCTGTGAGTTCTGCTTCCATAGTTAACCTCGTTAAGATGGTCTGCTTGCAAGACTTCCAGGAAACAGCTCCACCACCAAGTGTAAAAACATAACCACTTGTGTCCTTAATCTCATCAGCATCAGCCAGTTCGAGTCACTATAACCCTCTAGTACCCTTGGATACCCGGTGTAGTGAATCCCATCGCTCGCAGTGCCTTTCAAGTAGCCCATAACTCTCTCAAGTGCATGCCAATGATCATCTCCCGGTTTTGACACAAACCAACTCAGCTTGCTCACAGCAAAAGAGATGTCAGGCCTCGTGGCACTTGCCAAATACATAAGCGAGCCAATAATCTGAGAATACCTCAGTTGATCTCTAGCAATCTGTCGATTCTTTCGAAGCAACACACTAGCATCATATGGAGTTGAAGAAGGCGTGCAGTCGCTATACCCAAAACGACTCAAGACCTTTTCCACATAGTGATACTGAAGCAGTGTGATCCCACCATCCTCATCTCTCAATAGCTTGATGTTCAAGATAACATCAGCTACTCCTAGATGCTTCATCTCAAAATAGCGAGATAAGAAATCCTTAACCTCCTTGATTAGATCAAGTTTGGTTCCAAAGATTAGTATGTCATCGACATACAGACAAAGAATAACTCCTTCTCCCCCACCATGGCGATAGTACACACACTTGTCACCATCATTTACTATAAAGCCGGCAGCAGTTAATGTTCTTTCGAACTTCTCATGCCACTCCTTAGGAGATTGTTTAAGTCCATATAAAGACTTTAATAGCTGGCACACTTTTTCTTCCTGACCAGGTACTACAAAATCATCTGGCTGATCCATGTAAATTTCCTCCTTCAACTCTCCATTGAGAAAAGTCATCTTAATGTCCATTTGATGAACGAGAAGACCATGTGAGACAGCCAGTGATAGTAGCACCCGAATAGTGGTCAGTCTAGCCACGGGTGAGTAAGTATCAAAGAAGTCTTCATCTTCTTTCTGGGTATAACCCTTAGCCATAAGCCGTGCCTTGTACTTTTCAATCGTACCATCAGGTCTAAGATTCTTCTTGAACACCCACTTACATCCTACAGGTTTGCACCCATAAGGATGGTCAGTGATCTCCCAAGTTCCGTTAGCTAAGATGGAATCCATCTCGCTACGAACAACTTCCTTCTAGTAGTCAGCATCAGGAGATGCATAGGCTTCTCAAATAGTCCTGGGTGTGTCATCCACAAGGTACACAATGAAATAATCACCAAAGGATTTTGCAGTCCTTTGTCTCTTACTCCTTACAGGAGTTTCATTGTCACCCTCAACAGAATTCTCAATGTGTTCCATCGCAATGGCGGGTTCAGGAATTACAGTGAATCCTCACTAAATGGAGTAGGTATCTTCTGATTTGATGAACTCAACATATCCTTCATAGGAAATATGTCCTCAAATAAAGTTGCATCATTAGACTCCATAATCGTACCAACACGCATGTCGGATACCTCAGATTTTATTATCAAAAATCTATAGCCAATGCTATGAAAAGCATAGCCCAGAAGAACACAATCCACGGTTTTTGGTCCAAGCTTGCGCTTCTTGGGAATTGGTATATTGACTTTCGACAAACAACCCCAAGAACGTAGGTAAGAGAGTTTCAACCTTTTCCTTTCCCATTCCTCAAATGGAGTCATGGTCTTATGCTTTGTGGGAACTCAGTTTAGGACATGAAATGCAATCATCAGCCCCCCACCATTCCTTGAAAAGACCCGATGTGTCTAACATGGTGTTAACCAAATCAGTTAGAGTTCAGTTCCTTCTTTCGGCCACCCCCATTAGATTGAGATGAGTACGGAGGCGTCCTCTCATGGATAATAATATGTTCCACACAAAATAAATCAAATTCATTGAAAAAATATTCTCCACCATGATCGAACCTTGGCCGTTTAATTTTTCGGTCAAGTTGGTTCTCCGCTTCAGCTTTGTAGTTTTTGAAGAAAGTTAAAGCCTCATCTTTTGATTTCAGAAGATACACAAAACAATATCTAGTGGAGTCATCAATCAACGTCATAAAATATCTCTTTTCACCTTTTGTCAACACGTCATGCATCTCACAAAGATCAGAATGTATAAGCTCTAGTGGCGCCAAGTCTCTTGCCTCTGTATTCTTATGGGACTTGCGAGGTTGCTTAGCTTGCCCACGTACTTGGAACTTGTAGCCTTTGACAGTAGGGATTTTTGGAATTAAATTCATATTGGCTAGCCGCATCATGCAACCAAAGTTAATATGACAAAGTTGTGAATGCCAAATATTAGACTCATTATTGTGGCAAACATTATTAATAACTTTAGTGCAAATATCTGACAAAGACAGGCGGAACAAGCCTCCGCTCTCATAGCCTTTTCCAACAAATTTTCCATACTTAGAAATTACAACTTTATTGGACTCGAAAACCAACTTAAAACCATCTCGACATCAACGGGAACCGCTGACGAGATTCTTATTGATGGACGGCACATGATGAATGTTCTTTAGACGCACGGTCTTCCCCGAAGTAAACTTTAGATCAACCGTACCGACACCACAAATAATGGCATGTGACCCATTCCCCATCGGCACGGGAGAAGTCCCTATGGCCTGGTAAGAAGAAAACATGGAGGCATCAGCACAAAGACGTACATTGGCACCAGTGTCAATTAACCAATCAGGAGATTGAAATACTGAAAGGATGGTAGGAAAAATACCATACCCTATTCCTTCATATCAGTATCACCGATGACAACATTAGCGGACTTGCCACTCTTCTCATGTTCACGCTCCTCAAAGCGGTTAGGACATTTCGGAGCCCAGTGATTAGGATCACCGCAGACATGGAAAATTCCCTTCCCCTTCTTATGAGAATTCTTCTTGAAGTTTGTAGAATGTGATGGCTTGTTCTTTGTATCAAACTTGCCTTTTCCTTGAGTTTTGTTCTTGTTGTTTTTGAACTTGTTGGGCTGGAAGTTCTTCTTCTGTACCATGTGGGCACTAGAAGCTCCCTCAGCAACTCGAGCACTTGTGTCCTTTGCTCTCGCCTTCTCTTTGGCATCAAGAGTACCAATGAGATCCGCAACGGGAAACTCCCGTCTCTTCTGTTTCAAGGAAGTAGCAAAATTGTTCCACGAAGGTGGAAGCTTGGCAATGATGCCCCCAGCAACAAATTTGTCCGGCAACACACACTTAAAGCACTCAAGTTCCTTGGCGAGTGACTGTATCTCATGAGCCTGCTGTACAACAGAGCGCTCATCAGTCATCTTGTAGTCATATAATTGCTCCATGACGTACAACTTGTTGCCGGCGTCCGAGGCACCAAACTTGGCCTCGAGCGCAGCCCACATGTCCTTGCTATTCTCAAACGACATATACGAATCCACAATGGAATCATCAAGAACACTTAGAAGGGTGCCTTTAAAGAGAATATCGATCTTCTCAAAAGCTTCCAGCTATGCTGGATTAAGATCATGGCTTGCCCTTAGTGGCGTCATAGCAGCACATGGTCTCAAACTAGTACACTGCTCTTGTGCGCCACCTCTTATATTGCACCCCCTTAAAGGCAGACGGCTTCAAATGCGCAGCAAAACCACTCGGAGTAAATTGCCTATAATCAGGTTTTCGGATTGTTGAATATATGAGCAAATAACTACGAGTTTTAATCTGAATAAGCAGAACATAAATCATGACATCACTAACAGATACTAAAGTAATCATGCAAACTAGCATAGTAGATGAACAGATCACATCTAGGCACATACTAGAAACATGAATTCTACCATGATCTCGAACAAGAAGGATAGAACCACATACGGTGCAGCGGGAGCAGCACCACCGGCGTTGATGTTGCCGCCGATGTCATTGAGGATGAGGTTGCCGAGGTCGGGGAAGAAGTCGTCGTTGGCGAAGTCGTCGCTGCCAGCAGTCTCGCGAGTGGGCTCCCCAAAAACCTGATCGCCCCTCTCCCATACAGGATCACGAGAGGCAGGGTTCCGGAGGCCTGCTGTCCCTTTGCGCGGTGCATGCTGGAAGGAGGGATGGAGTAGACTTGCGTGGCGGCGCAATGATCTGGAATGGTGGTGTAAAACCATACGATACGACGACGGTAGGGTAGACGTCTGCCTGACTATATAGTGCAGGCCGAGTAGGTCGTGGGAGTAAACCCCACGTCCGAGTCGTGATCCAAAAGAATCGGAAATTGTTCAGTAATTAACGCGTTCATTATTTATTAATTAATGACTCATTAATTTTTCCCGAGCAGCAAAAATATAGACAACATGCATAGCTCTGTCCTCGGCTCGGCTCAATCCCGCAACCCGCGGCGCGTCGTGACGAGGCGAGCGAGGAGGAGGAGGAGGAGCGTGTCGGTGTTAAAACCGGCAGATCTCGGGTAGGGGTCCCGAACTGTGCATCTAAGGATCGAAGGTAACAAGGAGGCCGGGTACATGATGTTTACCCTGGTTCGGGCCCTCTTAATGGAGGTAATACCCTACTTCCTGCTTGATTGACTATGATGAGTATAGGGGTTACAAGAGTTGATCTACCTCAAGATCGTAATGGCTAAACCCTAGATGTCTAGCCTGTATGATTGTGTTCTTGCATTACGGACTAAACCCTCCGGTTTATATAGACACCGGAGGGATCTAGGGTTGTACAGAGTCAGTTACAGAAGAAGGAAAATACATGATCCGAACGCCAAGCTTGCCATCCATGCAAAGGAGAGTCCCATCCGGACATGGGGAAGGTTCTTCTATCTTATATCTCCATGGCCCATCAGTCCAGCCCACATCACATAGCCCGGACGGCTGAGGACCCCTTAGTCCAGGACGCCCTTAGTAGCGCCTGAACCGGGATTCAATGACGATATGTTCGGCGTGCAGATTGTCTTCGGCATTGCAAGGTGGGTTCCTTCTCCGAATACTTCAACACAGTCCTCCATGCAAAACAACTGTGTCCGATTTTATTAAACATGTACAGCTTTAAGCTATAAGGGCAAAAATATTTGAAACGAAATAAGCCACGTCCATAGGCAAGTTTTTCGACGAGGCATTATGTCCTGGACGGGTTAGAATTCTAAACCGTTTCACAACCTCGTTTCATATTTCGAGGCACGACCATTGACACGTCTTGTCAAAGCAGAGATAGTGTCCCCTTATCACGGGATTTTCATAATGAGGGTTTGGGTTATCCAACCATGCCGTTTCACACGCCCCCTTGGGAATAGGCGAGATTTAAGGCTTGTGAGGGGGCGCTTGACATCCACTGCCTTTATAAGAAGATAAGGGTCCATCTTTTTACCCCACGCCTTCTTCCTCCTTTGCCCATCTGCCATTCGAGCTCCAGCGCCCAAGTCTCAATCCTTTCCCTCACCACCAAGCATTCCTAGCCATGTCTGGATCTGGAGCGTAGGGCAAGTGGATGGCCTCCTCTATTATAGAGGAGAACATCACAGAGCTCCGAGAAGCTGGGTACCTAGCCACGGACATAGTCCACCGGCTTCCTACTCAAAAGCAGATCATTCCCACTCCGGAGCCTAATGAAAGGGTAGTGTTAATCCCCCATTTCCTTCACGGACTAGGGTTTCCCCTTCATCCTTTTGTCTGCGGTCTCGTGTTCTACTATGGGCTAGATTTTCACGATCTAGCCCCAAACTCTTCCCTCAACCTCTCGGCGTTCATCATTATGTGCGAGGAATTCCTCCGCATCCCTCCCCACTTCGGTCTATGGCTCAAGGTCTTCAACATGAAGCCAAAGGTGGTCGAGGGCCAACATGTGGAGTGCGGTGGTGCCATTGTAAGCAAACTCCCTAATGTTGCCTGGCCAAAGGGAACATTTGTGGAGAGCGTCAAAGGATGGTTGAGGGAGTCCTGGACTAGGGGGTGTCCGGATAGCCGAACTATCATCATCGGCCGGACTCCAAGACTATGAAGATACAAGATTGAAGACTTCGTCCCGTGTCTGGATGGGAGTTTCCTTGGCGTGGAAGGCAAGCTTGGCGATACGGATATGTAGATCTCCTACCATTATAACCGACTCTGTGTAAGCCTAGCCCTCTCCGGTGTCTATATAAACCGGATGGCTTTAGTCCGTAGGACGAACAACAATCATACCATAGGCTAGCTTCTAGGGTTTAGCCTTCTTGATCTTGTGGTAGATCTACTCTTGTAACACACATCATCAATATTAATCAAGCAGGACGTAGGGTTTTACCTCCATCAAGAGGGCCCGAACCTGGGTAAAAACATCGTGTCCCTTGTCTCCTGTTACCATCTGCCTAGACACACAGTTCGGGACCCCCTACCCGAGATCCGCCGGTTTTGACACCGACATTGGTGCTTTCATTGAGAGTTCCTCTGTGTCGTCACCGATAGGCTCGATGGCTTCTTCTATCATCATCAATGACGCAGTCCAGGGAGAGACCTTCCTCCCCGGATAGATCTTCGTATTCGGCAGCTTTGCACTGCGGGCCAAATCGCTTGGCCATCTGGAGCAGATCGAAAGCTATGCCCCTGGCCGTCAGGACAGATTTGGAAGTTTGAACTTCACGGCTGACATCCATGGGGACTTGATCCTCGATGGATTCGAGCCACAGCCAAGCGTGTTGCACTGTCGCGACGAGCATGATTTAGCTCTGCAGCCGGACAGTATCCTGGAGGCCGCACTCGAGTCCGCTCTGATCTTCAATTCGGAGCCGGCTGCATAGATCGAGGACGGATGGCTAGACACCGCCTCGGGGGCTGCAACCTCTACAGCGATAGAGCCGAACACTGATCTTGTCCCTCATGAAGCCCGTGACTCCGAGGAGCCGGACTCCGAGCCTCCCGCGCCCCCTCCAATCGAATCCGGTTGGGCGCCGATCGTGGAGTTCACCGCCGCGGACATCTTTCAACATTCACCTTTCGGCGACATCTTGACTTCTCTAAAGTATCTCTCGTTATCAAGAGAGCCTTGGCCGGACTGCGGTCAGGACGGTTGGGATGCGGATGACGAAGAAATTCAACGCCCACCCACCACCCACTTAGTAGTCACTGTCAATGATCTAACCGACATGCTAGACTTCGACTCTGAAGACATCGACGGTATGGACGACGATGCCGGAGACGACCAAGAACCAGCGCCTATCGGGCACTGGAAAGCCACCCCAACTCACGACGTATACATGGTGGATACACCAAAAGGAAGCGATAATGAGGAACAACGGGACATGGCAAAGGACAAGCCCCCCAACAAACAACCAAAACGGCGACGCAAGCGCCGCCCGAAGTCCCGCCTCGATAAAAATGGCACCCATACGGACCCGGCCCTAGAGCAGGGCGAAGCAATGGACGGCGAACATGCCACCAAGAAACCATCCGAATATGACAAACTGGACAAGCAACCCATCCCCGGCGAAAACAAGAGCCTAGACGACCTCACGCCGAACACATCACCAGAGCATAAGAACCTTCATTAAAGGCTCGTCACTACTGCAAGAAGTTTGAAGAAGCAAAAGCGGAAGCTCAAAACAGCGAAGAACGCACTCAGAATGAGATGGAGCAAAGTACTCAATACCGCAGATAAATATGGTGCTAGTCGCCAGGCAAAGAGCTACCCGAAGCGCAAGCTGTTGCCCGAATTCGACGAGGAGGCCTTAGAGCCCCCGCAGTCAAAAAAGAAAGAGGCCGCCTCGCCGGATAGACGACCAGATGACAGGCTAAGAGCAGCAAGGGGCGCCGCACACAAGCCGGCACACGATCAGCATAAAGATCCTTGGAAAAAGGATGACCCGGTCAGGTCTATCTATGGGCCAAAAAAGAAGACTCCAAGAAGCAACACAACCCGCCGAGCATTTGAAGACAACGGCACACCCAAATACAGGGGCGCCGCACACCCACTATGTTTCACCGACGAGGTACTGGATCATGAATTTCCAGCGGGATTCAAACCCGTAAACATAGAGGCATATGACGGAACAACAGACCCCAGAGTCTGGATTGAGGATTATATCCTACACATACATATGGCCAGAGGAAACGATCTCCATGCCATAAAATACCTACCCCTCAAGCTCAAAGGGCCAGCTCGGCATTGGCTCAAAAGCCTCCCAGAAAATACCATTGGAAGTTGGGAAGAGCTCGAGGATGCGTTTCGAGCAAATTTTCAGGGGACTTATGTCCGCCCTCCGGATGCAGACGATTTAAGTCACATAACTCAACAACCCGGAGAGTCAGCACACAAATTCTAGAACAGGTTCCTCACCAAAAAGAACCAAATAGTCGACTGTCCGGACGCCGAAGCTTTAGCAGCCTTTAAGCACAACGTCCGAGACGAATGGCTCGCCAGACACCTCAGCCAGGAAAAACCAAGAACAATGGCCGCACTAACAAGCCTCATGACCCGCTTTTGCATGGGGGAAGACAGCTGGCTGGCTAGATACAACACCAGCGACCCGAGTACATCCGAAGTAAGGGATGGAAATGGGAAATCACGACGCAGAAAAGATCAGCGCCGGAATAAGGAAAATGGCCCAAATAGCACGGCGGTCAACGCCGGATTCAAAAGCTCTCGGCCGAATAATAAAACACTGCCCCTCAAGGACAACAGCGACGAGCTATCCAACCTAAACAAAATTCTGGATAGGCTATGTCAAATACATAGTACCCCCGGGAAGCCTGCAAACCATACCCACAGAGATTGTTGGGTCTTCAAGCAGTCCGGCCGACTTAACACCGAACGCAAGGGGCTCGACACACCAAGCGAAGACGACGACGAACCCCACAAGCAGCACGCCGGAAAACAGAAGACTTCCCACTAGAAGTCAAAACAGTGAACTCACTTCATGTGATAACACGAAAACACAGTGCGGCACCTGCCATACCAGGACACCGTCCGCAGAATGGGGATAGACCCTACCTAAATTTGCCGTAGCAGCACTTCCTTCAAAGGAGTGACGCCAAGCCTTCAAGCCAATTGTACAGGCTTTATACCACTAGAAGTTGTGTTCGGTTCATCCGACAACCTCCGTCGCGAAAAGCTCACTCTCCATATCGCCCCATCTAACAGTGGCCCTCAAACACTACTGGGACGCGAAGCTTTCGCCCGCTTTAACGCAATACCACATCACGCGTCTCTTACGCTTCAAATGCCCGGTCCACGCGGCATAATCTCATTAAAGAGTAACTCCGAGTGTTCCTTGACCACGGAGAACGTGAGGCCGCCTTGACAGCCACACACTAATCCGACCTTGCAGGTCAAAGCCCCTAAAAACACGTCATTCAGACCTCGGACACGGTTAGGCGAGTCCGGCGTAAATAAACAAGGGGCTTCCCAGCCGCATACCCCTTTACAAGGGGCCGCGCGTATAAACGATGAGAGCCAATAAAGCTCAACTTTATTCATCTTCCAAATTATACTTTATTTTAAATACAACTTTTGCACGATATTTCTTCCAAACTAAGTCCTTCTCTTTTACAGATGAAGCATGTGCTACACCCATCCAGGATACAGCACAACGGAGACACAGGCGCAGACATGCAGCAGGGGCCCGTTGCAAGGATTCTTTTTAGATTAAGACCCTGCGTAAACCTTTCTTACTGTCTCTTGTTGATACACATCCCCCGGTTTTCTACCATAACCGAGGAGGAGGCTGGCGTTTTGGCATCGGCCGCGTCAGAAGTTCCCGCCTGTACCTGGACACTAGGGGCTTAGGGCATTGTTTTGCCCGGTATCATAAAGACCGAACACCTCAGGGAGTGTTCGGCGTCTCGAGTTAGGCCTTATATGCATCAGCTCCAAATCATGTCTTTGGTCAAATGTTGGGTTTGCCCGGCTCCTGTGTTTTGCTGCCTTACGTTCCACTCCATCGGCTAACGTGGCACCAGGAGAACTACTGCGATTGTGCCCCGGTTCATTCGGGCGAGCACCTCAGTAGAGAAAGCCGAAAACTGACTGTCATGATATAGCGAGAGACTGGTCAACCACTCGATCGACTATTGGAATGTTTAGAATTCCTCCGCTCTGACGAAGGACCGCTTCCCAGTCAGGCACATGCGCGGTGCCTCTAGGGGCTATATAGTAGCCCCACCATCGAGCTCCTATGGCTAAGTGAAAGTGATAAAGCATTATAGTCCGGTTGCCTAGTTTGCTATGCTATCACCTCCATCAAAGGACCAAGACGTTGGATTAAGTGTGAAAAAGCGCTTTTCTTTTTTGCAAACACCCCCGCACCATGTGTGTGGGGGCTGAAGCCAAAGACTGCAACTTTCAGGTTATTCATACATATACGGCCGCACGGGAGATAGTTCAATACTTGAACGCACAAGTACAAAAATCCGTTGCATTATAAACATGATCTCAGAAATCATACATGTCATTTAAACATAACATCTTTCGAGCACTGCGACTCTATTAAATGAGCGCCCTGCAGGACTTCCTCAAAATAGTGCTCGGCGGGTAATCAGCTTTTGTCCGAACCCCGGGATGCAACAGCGGTGGCATCCATCTCCGCCTAGTATGTTTCACATGGGCGAGAGCCATCCGTGCACCTTCTATGCATGCCGATCGCTTCATCGCCTTGATATGCGGCACCGCCCCAAGGAATTGCTGCAACAAGCCAAAATAACTCTTCGGCTTGGGCCTTTCCGGCCACAGATGAGCGACCACATCCGTCATGGCAAGTCCGGACAATCTATTCAGCTCAGCCCACTCAGCCAGCCGATTAGCCAACGGGAGTGGACGCTCCGGACTATGGAATTGAGACCAGAAAAGCTCTTCCATTTCGTGATCCTTCTGGCTTCGGAAGTGCACGACTGCGTTCGCCGCACTCGCCGCCAAATCCAGATAAGGATCCTCCGCACCACACAATTGGCCCAAGTGAGCATACTTCGGATCTGTAAACTTCCTACGCAGTAGAAAGGGCTTTCCAGCCGCAATTTCTCCGGCCTGATGCAGTTCCTCCTTCATAGCCCGCATCGCACCACGGGCATCCTTGGCTTCGGCGGCAGCCTTCTTCAGGTCCTCTTGCTCCGCTCGGCGTTCTCTTTCAAGAACCTCATAGCGGTCGGCAGCATCTTTTAATTTCGCGGCCATTCCGGCCATCTCCTCCCTGCTTCGGCAGTGAGAAGCCTTTTCGGCTTTTAGCTCTTCCACTGCCTTCGAGGCAGCCGCATCACTTTTCCTGGCTTGCTCCTTGGCTCGAGCAAGCTCTGCTCGAAGGTCTTCCACAGCAGCGGTGCCATCTGCATCAAGCATACAAATTGTAAGGAACGGGCATCAGCTCCCTTACTAGGCAACCGCGGAGCAACCACCTACCTTGCGACTCGTTAAGTCGTTTATTGACCAGCGCGATGTCCGCATCCGCAACATCGAGTTGCCTCTTTAGTTCGGCAACTCCATCAGTCCGGCTGGCCACCGAACGTTTCGCCACCTGCATAGGAAAGGTGACATTCTATAACTGAGATTATGATCCTTGGCACGCTGTCGCTTTCGACAGCATACCAAGTCTCAGGGGCTACTATCTATACAGGGCGCACTCCATGTGCAAAACTGTCAAAAGGTATGTCATTTTTTGCGTACCTCAAACCCCGTCAGCAAACTTCCGACGGCCTCATACAACCCACTTTCGGCGGATGAGATCCTCTCAATCACCATACTCATTAATGTGCGGTGATCTTCTGAGATAGACGCCCTCTTGAGCAAATCCTGCAGCTCCACCGGTCGTACCCCAATGGGTGCCGAACTCTCCGGCCCCGCCGGACTCGGGGAGACCCTCCGTGACGACACCTCAGGGTCGTCCGCCCCGCCCGACGGGGCGGCAGATAGAGGCGTCTCGCTCTCCATCATCTTCGGATGAAGGTCCCTCGAAGATGAGCTCTGCTGAGATGGGCTGAGATCCGAACTACAAGGTGAAAACTTCGATTACCTTTGGAAATAATACAAGGGCGTCCCCTATTACAAAATTCCCCCTTTTTACTTACGGCTCGCTAGAGGGCTGACTCCTCTGGGGAGACTATGCGGCCGGGGCTCTTCCCGGTGCAGGACCTTCCGACGCAAATTTCCTTCCCCGCTTTGAGGCCTTGGCCTCCGGGTCTTCGGAAGCGGTCCTCTTCTCCCCCTGGAAGGAGGGATTCTCGATTCCCCCCTTATTGAAGGCCTCCTTGGCAGAGGTGGTAGTTTCCCTGTGCCCCCCCTTCGCTCTCCTCCGAAGGCGCAAACTCCAACATTTTGACTAACATGGGATCCGGCGTGGTCTCAGGGAGGGGGGAAGGACACCATATCAGTTTTGCTTGCGCTATCCACTCCTGTCCAAGGGATAGCTGGTTAAAAGGCAAACCCATGATAAATAAATGGACAATATGTCCGGACACAGGGCCACTTACTTGAGTATCCGGGCGATTGCAGCTTAGGCCAGCGTCCTCGGTCAAGTCCGCACGCATCTCTTGCGATCTGAAGAACAGTTTGTACATCTCCGCGGGTGTCAAACCCATGAAGTGTTGGAGAGCTCGTGGCCCCTCCGGATTAAATTCCCACAGGCGGAGGGGGCGACGTTTGCAGGGTAGAAGGCGCCGGATCAGCATAACCTATGCCACTACGACCAGATTAATCTCCCTTTCTTGGAGGCCTCAAATCCGGTCCTGCAACAGGGGTACGTCTTTGGACGGCCCCCAGTTAAGCCCCTTGTTAACCCATGACGTCAGCCGTTGTGGAGGGCCCGAGCGGAAGACGGGCGGCGGCCTCTGCCTGCTGCCGCTGGGAGCGGTGATATAGAACCACTCCTGTTGCCACAAGCCGAGCTCCTCCTGAAAGGAGCCCTCGGGCCATGGAGCATCGGCCCTCTTGCTTATAACCGCCCCGCCGCACTCTGCCTGACACCCCTCAATCATCTTCGGCTCCATGTTGTAGGTTTTGAGCCAGAAGCCGAAGTGAGGGGTAGTGCGGAGGAAGGCTTCGCAGACGACAATGAATGATGAGATGTGGAGGATGGACTCCGGAGCCAAGTCATGGAATTCCAGCCCATAGTAAAACATGATCCCCCTCACGAAGGCATCCATAGGGAAGCCTAAACCCCGACGGAGGTGAGACACGAATATGACGCTCTCGCCGGGCTCGGGAGTAGGAATAACTTGCCCTCGGGCAGGCAACCTATGCGAAATCTCGTAGGTCAAGTACATGGCGTCTCTCAGCTTTAGCACGTCTTCTTCCGTGACGGAAGAGGGCATCCACCGGCCTCGTAGGTCAAAGCCGGACATTGTCGAAGGTCGAAGGTACCCGAATCTGGAGCCCTGGGTGTTGGAACTCGGGGCGAGGGGCGGATTCGATTGAGGATTGAAGAAAAAGAACGGGCCTTGGTCTCATTATAAAGAGGAAGAATACCAAGAGCCGTCCCCGTGACCGTTTGGAACCCGCCTTCGATGGAGGGGGTGTGGCAACGGGCGCAGTTGGGTTACCCACGTCCGTATTTATGAGAATCCCGGAATAAGGGGAACACGATCTCTGCTTCGACAAGACGTGCCAAGGAAAACGCTTCGCTAAACACGCTGAGGTGGTACAATAAAAACAATTCAAGTAAAGGCTTGGTAGTGGTGTGACGTCACACCGCCAAATACGTCAGCAGATTGAACTTGTGTAAATATTACTCTCTCTACGGTGGTGCTTGGAATTTATTTTGCAGAGCCGGACACTATCCTGGTGTTCACAATCTTCCATAAATTATTCGGAGGAGGAACCCGCCTTGCAATGCCGAAGACAATATGCGCGCCGGACTCGTCGTCATTGAAGCCTGGTTCAGGGGCTACTGAGGGAGTCCTGGACTAGGGGGTGTCCGGATAGCCGAACTATCATCATCGGCCGGACTCCAAGACTATGAAGATACAAGATTGAAGACTTCGTCCCGTGTCCGGATGGGACTTTCCTTGGCGTGGAAGGCAAGCTTGGCGATATGGATATGTAGATCTCCTACCATTGTAACCGACTCTGTGTAACCCTAGCCCTCTCCGGTGTCTATATAAACCGGATGGCTTTAGTCCGTAGGACAAAAAACAATCATACCATAGGCTAGCTTCTAGGGTTTAGCCTTCTTGATCTCGTGATAGATCTACTCTTGTAACACACATCATCAATATTAATCAAGCAGGACGTAGGGTTTTACCTCCATCAAGAGGGCCCGAACCTGGGTAAAAACATCGTGTCCCTTGTCTCCTGTTACCATCCGCCTAGACGCACAGTTCGGGACCCCCTACCCGAGATCCGCCGGTTTTGACACCAACAATGGTAGCAGGGGTGGTTCTATATCATGGAACCCCGCGACACCACATGGGCTGCCGCACCTGAGTTCAAATCTGGGCCTCCGATGTCGCTTACATCCTGGCATAATAAGGGCCTAGATTGGGAATCGCCTGACGAGGTGATAGCGCTAGAGAGCCGCATCAAGGGCGTGATAAACAAGAAAACCTGCCTCCCCAGCGTGATCCAGGTGATGCTTTTTCACCGGATTCTTCCTTGTCAACGCCGGACTCAATACATGTGGGAGTTTAACCCGGTCGGTCCTCGGACCCTGCAGCGGTTCTTCGGCACGACGAACGAAGATATATGGAATCTGCTCTTTAACACTCAAAAGTCGTGGCCGAAGACAACCGAAGACCACGGCCTCGACCATGCACGCCCAACCACCCCCGTAAGTTCTTATGATAACCTTTATCCACAAATACAAGGGGTATACTGAACTTTCTGACTTTCACATGGCTGGACAAAGAGGGCGGAGTAGATCAAGTGTCCAACTCCTCTACCCAAGGACCAGGCTACTCCCTTGCTAGCCAAGATGTTGGTTCCGGTGCCGTATCAGGCGCCGGCGAAGAAGGTCAAGAAGAAGGGCAAGGAGACCAGAGGTGGTCTCCGTTGTAAGGGTACTCGGACGCTATGTCTGAATACTCCAAAGCCTCCTCCTCCCATGACAAAGACGTAGAGGAGGAAGAGAGAAACTCTCCCCCCAAGGGGGAAAAGGGGGGGGGGCTCCCGTGGATCTGGAGGTGGAGGAGGCCAAGAAGGGAAAACCCTCATTTTTGGACGATTCCGAAGAGGATGCCGATGCCACCCCAAAGTAGCGTCCCAGGTCAAAGCCCTTGGCTGAATCGTAAGTATTCGAAGACACGACATACATATCCGATTTCGTACCTTATTATTTTACCATACTGAAGTGCATATTTATAGCCCGCTTGCGATCTCCCCCAATGATCATGGTCATCTAGGAACTCGCTAGGGACAAATGCAATGGATAGCGAGTCGGCTCCGCAGATCTCTCCACCCACTGCCCAGGATAACACCAAAGTGTTGTCTCGGGAGACCATCAAGGTGGCGGTGGAGGGTAATACCTCTGTTGCCTAAGAGAGGGGGAATCCACCCCCACGGAGGTCGGTGATGGGGGCAACGCTCAATTCGGCCCCCAACCGAATATTATTCCGGAGACTCGCACGGCTCTGGAATTGGAACAACAACCTTCTTCAAGAGAAGGGGGCGCGCCATCTCCATCGGTGTCCTCTGTCAATCCGGAGGCGCCGTACATTCTGATGGAAGCGCTTCAAAGTGCTTCCATTATGGAGGAACACCGTACCCTTATGGGTACGGTGGTTAACAAGGTTCGGTCCGTGAAAAGCGGATTGAACCAAGCCTACGCCAGCCTTTTAACAGGCTTTGAGGTATGTGAAGTAATGTATTTTTGGTTATTTACAAAAGGAATATTTGTGTATAGATTGTAGCCCTTGAGACTCTGTTCAGCATTTCCTGAAGAAGGGCTGAACAAAGGATCGAATAATATATCACATGAGCTAACATATATGTCTACATTGATGAGCAGGCTGCGAAGCTGGCAGCAGCCTCGCATGCAGCCGAAGTCTCCGAACTAAGGCGGAGGCTGGAGGGAAAACAAGGTATGTTATACCGAAGCCTATCTGAACTGATATGAGTTTCCATTTTTTTATCTAACTAAGTGTTATGTTTATGCTCAGAGCTGACATGTCTGAGGTCGAAGCCCTCAAGAGTGCGCTGGCCGCAGCCAAGAAGGAGGCGGACAAAGAACGAACCGCCCGCCAAAAGCATGAAGCGAGGTTGGATGAAGTCCAACAAGAGCTCACAGATGCTATAAGGAAATGTGAGTCTTTGGAGCGCAAGGTGTCAGATCAAGAATCTGAACTACTGCGGCGCTCCAAAGTGCAAAGGAGGACCGAGTTGAAGCCCAAGGTGCCTATCAAGATATCCGCGAGGCCAAGAAGATCGCGGCTGGTAAGACTTTTAGTATGCAGAGCAAATACGTAAGGAGAAAGTATACCTTCTTGAGACGCATTTGGAGTTCTCGAGGAGCATTTGTGGATCTTCCCCAAAGTGTTGCAGATGTTCTGAGACGAAGAGGGGAGCTCAACAGAGAAACTGTTCTGGTCACAATACCGTGAGCCAGAGCAGCCCTTGCCGCTTACCAATCAGCTGAAACAGTTGACCGAGCTGCATAGGATGTCCGAGCTACACATGAAGGATGTCATAATCCGTCTTTGGCCAGCCGAACCAATACCTAATAGCTACTTTGGAATTGTGAAGTGGCTGGTCGATGCCTGCCCAAGGCTAGATGCTATAAAGTGGTCAGTCTGCATCGAAGGTGCCCGGATGGCCTTCGCCCGTGTCAAGGTACAATGGGCGAAGATGAATGGCACTAGTCTTGCAACCGAAGGACCGCGTGTCAGTGTCAAAACCGGCAGATCTCGGGTAGGGGGTCCCGAACTGTGCGTTTAAGGCTAATGGTAACAGGAGACTGGGGACACGATGTTTACCTAGGTTCGAGCCCTCTCGATGGAGGTAATACCCTACTTCCTGCTTGATTGATCTTGATGATATGAGTATTACAAGAGTTGATCTACCACGAGATCAGAGAGGCTAAACCCTAGAAGCTAGCCTACGATATGATTGTTGTTGATGATGATGAGTCCTACGGACTAAACCCTCCGGTTTATATAGACACCGGAGGGGGCTAGGGTTACACAGAGTCGGTTTACAGAGAAGGAGATCTACATCCGAATCGCCAAGCTTGCCTTCCACGCCAAGGAGAGTCTCATTCGGACATGGGACAAAGTCTTCTGTCTTGTATCTTCACAGTCCAACAGTCCGGCCAAAGTATATAGTCCGGCAGTACGGATACCCCCTTATCCAGGACTCCCTCAGTAGCCCCTGAACCAGGCTTCAATGACGATGAGTCTGGCACATAGGTTGTCTTCGGCATTGCGAGGCGGGTTCCATCTCTGAATACTCCAAGATAAATTCCGAACACAAGGACCGTATCCGGCTCTGCAAGATAACATTCCATATACCACCATAGAGAGAATAATAATAATCCACGAATCTGATCTGCTGACAATTCTTCGAAAAGTGACATCACGCCACGGTCCGGTTTTTATTCGAACCATTCCTACGACTTGCTACCGCACACACCACGAGGCGGTTTCCTTGGCATGTCCTGTCAGAGCAGAGATCGTGTCCCCCTTGTTACGGGATTCTCATCAATATGGGTATGGGTAATCCAACCGTGCCTGTTGGCATGACCCCGTGTTTCTAGGCAAGTCCCGAACGACCATGTTCGGGGACGCTTGATATTCTTCCCCCTTTATAAAGGAGCCGAGGCCTATCCCTCTATCTCCACGCTCGCACATCTCGCGCCCTGAGTTCCAACACCCAAAGCTCGAGCTTAAGCACCCCAGATCTTCGATCATGTCTGAATCTGACCATCAAGGCCGATGGATGGCCTCCTCTGTCACAGAGGAGGATATTGCGAAGCTCAGGGAGGCCGGGTATTTGACCGCCAATGTCAAGCACAAGCTTCCTGCTCCCGAACAGGTTATCCCCACTCCCGAGACCAACGAGAGCATCGTATTTGTCTCCCACTTCCTCCGGGGCTTAGGTCTCACTCTTGATCCCTTCGTAAGGGGGCTCATGCACTACTACGGGCTAGATTTCCACGATCTGGCTCCGGATTCCATCCTCCACATCTCGTCATTTATCATTGTGTGTGAAGCCTTCCTTCACATTGCCCCCCACTTCGGCTTATGGCTCAAGATTTTCGATGTGAAGCCAAAGATAATTGAGGAGCGACACGCAGAGTGCGGAGGTGCCATAATAAGCAGGAACGCTAATGCCCCATTGCCCAAAGGCTCCTTCCCAGAGGTATCTGATTTATGGCAACGGAGGTGGTTCTATGTCACAGCTTCCCGAGGCTCAAAGTGGGCGGTCGCGCCTGCCTTCCGCTCGGGCCCTCCACCTCAACTAGAATTGTGGGCCAACGTGGGACTAAACTGGGGGCCTATGAACGATGTACCAATGCTTCAAAGCCGCATTCGGGAGCTCCTCGAGAGGGACATTAGTCTCGTCAAAATAATCCAAGTAATGCTAGTCCGGCGGATCCTGCCGTGCAAACGTCGGCCTCTCCGGATGTGGGAATTCAATCCAGAAGGTCCGCGGCCCATTCGGCACTTCTTCGGCATGACACCCGAAGGGATGTATAAGTTGTTCTTCGGACCACAAATAAAGTGTCTGGACACCACCGAGGATGCGGGCCTGAGCTGCAATCGCCTCGATACCCAAGTAAGTAACCCTATAACCGAACACCTTGCTCATATTTGTCATGGCATTGATCTAAACACTGTCCGCAACCAGGATTGGCTTAGAAAGGCGGAGAGGATCAGGTGTCCGACCCCTCTTCCCGAAGGTTTGCCCGATCCAGCAATGGCCAGGATTCTTGAACGGACACTTAGTTGGGTGCCACCAGAGAAAGCTGAAGGGGAGAGTGGGGAGGCCAAGAGTGGGCCTCACATGCTGCGCATCCGATCCGGGGGAATCAGCGCCTCCACAGAGGAGGAGAATCGGGGAGGCGACTCTGAGGTTTCCTCCCCCCGCGGGAAGAAAAGGGCCGCCTCCGAAGATTTGGAGACGGGGGCGCCTAAACAAGGGAAAAGAACCTCGCGAAAGGACCCTGCCTTGAAGGGTGTCCTCGCCGTACAGCGCCCGCCAATGGGCCAGCCCTCCACCAAGCTATAAGTTTAATTAAGCAAGGATCTTATTGCTTCTTCCTCTGAGAGTAATGACCAGGACCTGTTTTTGTAGTCCGGTCAGCAGTTCGTCTCAACAGGGTTCATTCTCGGGGGATCTTCTTCCGGAGATGATGGAGAGTGAAACCCCTCCAGCCTCTCCGCCCCTGGGGCGGACGAACCTGAGGTATCATCACGGAGGAGTCCGGATCCAATGGGGCCGGAAGCTAACACTTCGGCCGCCCCGAGCCCAGCGCGTTCGGCTCCCATGGCGGACAACGAAAAGGATGCAGGAGAGTTTGGAGTACGGCCAAACACGCTGACAGGCCTCCTGGAGTCAGCTGATCTCTTGGAGGGTCATCGTACCCTAATGGGTACAGTGTTGGAGAAAATCTCCTCCGCCACAAGCGGTTTAAACGAAGCTTTTAGGAGCCTGCTCAAAGGCTTTGAGGTAAGCCGCAATTTTTAGTTGAACCGCACGTGATACATGCGCTCTGTATAGATAGTAGCCCCTTAGACCGTGGATGGCAGCCCATGGCGGCAAACGGAGGATCACACTCCCAGATTATGATTGCACCTGTATTGATGTGCAGGTTGCTAAGGGTTCGGCAATAGACCTGGCCGCTGAATGCGCCGAATTAAGGCGGCAGATTGGCGTTGTGGAGGCCGATGTCACGCTTGTGAACAAGCGATTCGAGGAGTCGCAGAGTATGCTTTCCTATATCCACATCTATCTTTGCAATAAGGTTTGAAATACTAATGTGATGTTATGTAGTTGCAGGCAGAGCTGCTGCCGTTGAGGCCCTAAGGGTGGAGCTTGCTCTAGCCAAGGAACAAGCCCGGATTAGCAATGCGGCTGCTCTAAAGGCAGCTGAAGAATTAAGAGCCAAACAGGTCGCTCGTATCCGAAGCGAGGAGAAGATAGCCGAGATGGCTGTCGAGCTGAGGGCCGCCGCCGGCCGGTATGAGCTTCTCAAAAAGGAGAATCAAACAAAGGCGGCCGACCTGAAGAAGGCGAGGATTCGGCCAAAGAGATGCGCTCTTAGATTAGAGACGCATGGGAGGAACTTCGACAAGCCGGAGAAATCGCGGCCGGAAGTCCTTATGTGTTGCGGATGAAGTTTTTAGATCCAAAGTATGCACCATTGGATAAGCTATGGAGCGCCGCAGATGAGTATGCGGACTTGGCGAAGAGTGCGGCTGATGCGACCAAGTTATTCGAGGATCATGAGGATAACAAAATGGAGAAACTATTCTGGTCGCAATTTAATGCTCCAGCACGCTCCTTGCCCTTGAGTGAGAAGATGGCTGCCATAGCTGAGCTCCATAGGATGTCCGACCTTGCCATGAGGTCTGTAATAGACCATCTGTGGCCGAAGGAGCCAAAGCCGGACAATTACTTTGGTCTGGTGCAACGATTATTTGGCGCCAGAGCGCAGATTGATGCCATTAAGAGATTGGCGTGCATAAAGGGTGCGCGGATGGCTCTTGCCCGCGTGAAAACATACTGGGCTGATATGGAGGCCACCCGCATTGCAACCCGAGGTCCGGCCGAAAGCCAAGACCCAGCTGAGCACTACTTTGAGCAGGTCATAGAAGGTTCCCGTAGAATAGAGTCTCAGTGTTCGAAGAATGTCATGTTTGAATGAATAACTTATTAGTTATGAACAATTATGTGTTTGATTATGGAGGCTGTGTTTTATACTTTTGCCTGAAAGTATTATAATGTCTCATGTATGGCTGTTTATGTATTCATATAGCGTGAAAGTTAGCAGTCATTGGCTTTAGCCCCCACGCGTAATGCGGGGGTGTTCGAGAAGATAGGCAGAAACACACTTGATCCAACGTCTTGGTCCATTAAGGAGGTGATCGCACATCGAACCAAGCAACCGGACTATATAGCTGTAACACTTTCGCTTAGCCATAGGAGTTGAAAGGTGGGGCTACTATATAGCCCCTAGTACTTCCGCGTGCATCCGGATATGGTGCGCGTACTTGACCGGTAGACCGGTCCTTCGTCAATGCGGAGGAAATCCTATAGATTCCGATGAGTCCTCGAGTGGTTGACCAGTCTCTCGCTATATCATGGCAGTCAGTTTTCGGCTTTCTCTACTGAGGTGCTCATCCGGAATAACCAGGGTACAATCGCAGTAGTTCTCCTTTGGCCGCCTTAGCCGATAGAACGGAATGTAAGGCAGCAAACCCAGGAGCCAGGCTAACCCAACATTTGACCAAAGACATGATTCAGAGCTGATGCATATAAGGCCAAACTCGTGACACCGAACACTCCCAAAGGTATTCGAACTTTATAAAATATATTGGGCTAAACAATGCCCTTGACCCTGTGATTCCAGGTACGCGCATTGATCTGTCGTGGCAAAAAGGCCTAAAACGCCAGTGTCCCGTACAGGTGTATGAAATACCCATGGGACGTTGAGCAACAAGAGACAGTAAAGAAGGTTTATGCAGGGGCTTAATCTAAAGAGAAACCTATGGGCGGGGCCCTGCTGCACGTCTGCGCCTGTGTCTCCGTTGTGCCGTATCCTGGAAGGGTGTCGCACTAGTAGTGTCTGTAAGAACGAAAAAGAGAACGTGCGAAAAGTTAGTTATGCTCAAGGAATGTTCAAGATCCGGCCTGTTAATGAGGCGAGCTAAATTGTGGGCTTGTGTTACATGTTTGCAGCCCCTCGTATTATTTATGGGGACACATGTACAGCCCCTGGCTCAGGTTGATCCGAGCCAGTGTGAAAAATGGTGTATTGGACTCGTCCAACCGTGTCCGTGGTCTTAACGACCGTTCATGCGTTTCGGTGGGAGAGGTCGCGTAGAGTCCGGCAGCGAGAACTGCCGCATGCCGTTATGTGTTTCCGCTAACTGTGATGACACCGCGTGGACCGGGCATCTTGATTTTAAGGTAGGCGTAGTTCGGTATTGTGTTAAAGCAAGCGAAGGCCGGTCTTCCAAGCAATGCATGATAATCGCTGCAGAAGGGAGCGATGTTGAAGAGTAAGTTCTCGCGTCTGAAGTTGTCGGGAGAATCGAATGTTACTTCTAATATGAGGGATCCCCAACAATGAGCCACGACGCCTGGAATTACTCCATTGAAGGTGGCATTATTTTGATTTATTCTGGATGGGTCTATCCCCATCCTGCGGATGGTGTCTTGATATATCAAATTAAGACTACTGTCGCCATCCCTTAGGACACGAGTGAGATGGTATCCATCGCTTATTGGGTCGAGCACCAAGGCAGCCGATCCTTTGTGCCGGATACTGGCCGGGTAGTCCCTGTGATCAAAAGTGATCGGGCAAGTTGCCCAGGGATTAAATTGGGGGGCTACGAACTCTGCATGAGTTGCGTGCACCATGTTTACCGTTTTGACTTCTAGTGGGAATTGTTTCTGGCCCCTGGTGTTCGGCTGGCGAGGCTCATCCTCGTCTTCGCTTGGTGTTTCCCTTCCCTTGTGTTCGGCATTTAACTTGCAGGCCTGCTTGAAGACCCAACATTCTCTGTGGGTATGATTTGCAGGTTTGTCGGAAGTGCCATGGATTTGGCACAATCTGTCCAGGACTTTGTTCAGGCTGGATGGTTCCTCTTTACTACCCTTAAATGGCTTTTTTCCTTGACCGGGTCGAGAGCCCCTGAATCCGACGTTGACCGCTGTGTTGTCCGGACTGTCATTATTCCGACGTTTGTTCTTGGTGTGTTGTGGCTTCCCGTTGCCATCTCGGATTTCAGATGTGCTGGGGTCACTGGTGCCTTTACGGGCCAACCAGTTGTCCTCGCCCGCACAAAATCGGGTCATGAGGCTTGTTAAGGCTGCCATCATTCTCGACTTTTCTTGGCCGAGGTGTCTCGCAAGCCACTCGTCTCGGATATTGTGTTTTAAGGCTGCTAAGGCCTCGGCGTCCGGACAGTCGACAATTTGATTCTTCTTAGTGAGGAATCTGTTCCAAAGTTTGCGGGCTGACTCTCCAGGCTGCTGTATTATGTGACTTAAATCGTCCGCATCTAGAGGACGGACATAGGTCCCTTGTGGCCCTGAAAGCATACTCAAGTTCCTCCCAACTTCCAATTGAGTTTCCGGGGAGTCTTTTCAGCCAATGACGAGTTGGTCCTTTTAACTTGAGGGGGAGGTATTTGATGGCGTGGAGGTCGTCCCCACGAGCCATGTGTATGTGAAGGATAAAATCTTCAATCCAGACCCCGGGGTCCGTCGTTCCGTCGTATGACTCTATATTCACGGGTTTGAATCCTTGTGGAAATTCATGATCCAGCACCTCATCCGTGAAGCACAGGGGGTGTACAACCCCTCTGTATCTGGTCGTGTCGCGGCCTGCTGCCGGCTGTTGTTGCTCCCGGTGGTGATTCTGGACTGGTATTCGATCGGTATGATCGTTGTGGTGACCACAATCCCGCGTCGGAGCCTGTCCTCTGGACCCATAGATGGACCTGGCCGCACTGGCCTTCTTGTCGAGGAGCTCTCGTAAATCGCGTGCAGTATCAGTGGCTGCTCTATCGCGGCCATGAGGTGGTTGGTCTGACTGAGTAGCCATATTGTTTTTGGGCCGAACGGGTGTTGCGGCTTCATTGTAGAATTCGGGTAGCAGTTTGCGATTTGGGTAGCTCTTTGTTTGGTGATTATAGCCGTGTTTTCCTTCGGTGTCCAGCACCGTATTCCATCGTCGGTTGAGCATATCCTGTGCGGCCTTAAGTCTTTGCTTCTGCTTCTTCAGGCTCCGCGCTTTGGCCAGGAGTTTTCTGTGGAGTTTGTCTTGCTTTGAATGTTCTTCCGGGATGATGAACGCATCGTCAACTAGACTGTTATCTTCTTTGGAGGTAGCATGATGAGTTCGGCCCTCTAAATTGTGGTCGGGCGTCTGCTCCAGGCTGTGTTCGGCCTGACCTGGTTTATCCTGACAAAGAGAGAGACCTTAATGAATTCAGCATGTCTCCGAAGGGTGAGTGCTGGAAGATATCCGCAGCGGCGAACTCCATGACTGGAGCCCAATTAGATTCGATGGGCACGGACGCGCGCGGTCTAGAACACATTACCGGAGATGAGTCCGGGGGTCCGGAGGTACAGATTTCCCGAGGAAAGGAGTCTGCGTTTGGCTCCAATGCCGATGAGGATGCGGCCTTCAGGGCGGGGTCCATCCACCCGTCCTCGGAAGGCACGACCTGCTCTGGAACAAAGTTTGGAGCAGTGGCAGGTGCGATGTTCCGAATACTGTCCGACTGCAGATTTAGGTCATGCTCGTCGTGATTGTTCGGCGCTCCTGACACGGGCCCGAATCCGTTGAAGATCAAGTCTCCGCAGATGTCGGCAGTGTAGTTTAAGTTTCCAAACCTGACCTGATGGCCAGGGGTGTAGCTATCGATCTTCTCCAGATGGCCAAGCGAATTGGCCCGCAGTGCGATGCCGCCGAACACGAAGATCTGTCCGAGGAAAAAAGTCTCGCCCAGGACAGTGTGGTTGGAGGTTGGTGAAGCCATCTAGCCTTGCAGCGACGACATAGAGGAACTCTCAATGAAAGCATAATGTCGGTGTCAAAACCGGCGGATGTCGGGTAGGGGGTCCTGAACTGTGCGTCTAAGGCTAATGGTAACAGGAGACTGAGGACACGATGTTTACCCAAGTTCGGGCCCTCTCGATGGAGGTAATACCCTACTTCCTGCTTGATTGATCTTGATGATATGAGTATTACAAGAGTTGATCTACCACGAGATCAAAGAGGCTAAACCCTAGAAGCTAGCCTACGGTATGATTGTTGTTGATGATGATGAGTCCTATGGACTAAACCGTCCGGTTTATATAGACACCGGAGGGGGCTAGGGTTACACAGAGTCGGTTTATAGAGAAGGAGAGCTACATCCGAATCACCAAGCTTGCCTTCCACGCCAAGGAGTGTCCCATCCGGACACGAGACGAAGTCTTCTGTCTTGTATCTTCATAGTCCAACAGTCCGACCAAAGTATATAGGCCGGCAGTCCGGATACCCCCTTATCCAGGACTCCCTCACCGCCCGCATGCAAGGAGCATCGTACGCTGGAGAAGTACTTCAACAACGTCCTTGAAGGATCCCGTATTATAGAGGGCCTATGCTCGAAGGACGTGATGTTTGAATGAATGTACCAAACTGTGTAATGAAAACAAAGCGTTCGTATAATGCGAGTCTTGTTTCCTCTAATTTATTTATCCTCCGTTGCGGTCATTTATTAAATCTGAGAGTTGGCAGTCGCCGGCTTCAGCCCCTCACGTAGATACTACGGGGGTGTTCGGAACAGCACAGAAACACACTTAACCCAACGATTTGGTCCGTGAAGGAGGTGCTAGTACGGGGTAATCGAACTATGCGGCTTTATCACCCTAACTTAGCCATAGGAGTTTGACGATAGAATTATAGGCGCAGCCCCTGGTATTGTTCGGCGATCCGAACTCGGGCGTTGTAAACACCTGACCAGGTTAAAACTAGTCCTTTGTGTGACACAGAAAAAATTGCAAGAGATTTATACTGAGTCACCGAATAGCTGACCAGCTCTCGCCGCATCATGACAGTCAATTTTCGGCTTTCTCTACTGAGGTGTTTATCCGGCCAACCAAAAACACAATCACAGTAGTTCTCCCTTTACTTCCTTAGCCGAACAATCGGAACGTAAGGTAGTAACCACAGGAGCCGGGTAACCCAACTATTGACCCAAGACATGATTCGGAGCTGATGCATATAATGCTAGATTCGGGACACCGAATTGCACTTGTGGAAGTGTTTGGACTTATAATAAATTTAATAGATGTACGCGGCTGAATGGAGGCCCTGGCGATTTAGGTCAGGCAGAGGTGTACATGGCAATCGGGTGATAAAGAAAAAATACGGAAGAAGGAATAAGCCAGTACCAAGTAATTTGGGCGAAAAATTGTTTCATTATAGTCTGATTGATACGTCAAAACATATTTGTATAGATAAAGCTATAAGCATGGAGGCTATTTTACATGCCGAGCACAAGGGAAAGATGTGTACAAGTATTTAAGAACATTGGGGGAGGTGATCTTGAATGATCCTTTAGATACTCCGCCGTACATCTGTGCTTCTTTTCGCCTTGGTGTGTGATCCTTTGAGAGGATTAATAAATAAGTTTCATAAGGGGCCGGAAAAGGGGCCCTTTGACACCATAAAAAGGGTGATGTAGATAGTAACGATCCTGAAAAGAAAAACAAAGTTGAGAAAAAGATAGATGGGGGTCCTGACACGGTTGAGCCGTATTGTGGACCTCATCCTCGATGTGCCTCCATCATCGCCCATGGTATTTTTAGTACGTAATTATGAGCACGCGATACATACGCCGCTGTTTGGTTGGGGCGAAGACAGAGGCCGGATTGCTAGTCGAGCTCCTGATGAGCTGGACTATCATTCTGTGGGGTGGTCCGGACTCGTTTGACAGGGTCCGGTGGCTTGAATGCCGATGTGGAGCTCGGTTTGATAAGGCCGACCTGTACTTCCGCTGTGAGAGCCGCGGTGTGTTCCTCAGTACGGAGGGAACGATCCATGTTTCCATGAACTGTTATAACATCGCGTGGGCCTGGCATTTTAAGTTTTAGATAAGCGTAGTGCAAAATCGCATTGAAGTGGGCAAACGCGGTTTGTCCGAGCAGTGCATGATAGCCACTGCAGAAAGGGACGATGTCGAAGATCAAGTCTTTGCTTTGGAAGTTGTCCATTGAATTGAGCCCGTGCAGCGGGCCTCTACACTAGGTATTACTCCTTTAAAGGTAGTTTTAGTGGGTTTAATTCTTGATGAGTCAACACCCATTTTGCGGATTGTGTCCGGATAGAGCAGATTAAGACTACTGCCGCCATCCATGAAGACTCTCGTGAGGTGGAATCCATCGATAATTGGATCGAGGACTAATGCGGCTGAGCCTCCATGACGGATACTGGTCGGATGGTCCCTGTGATCGAAGGTGATCGGGCATGCTGACCATGGGTTGAATTTTGGGGCGACTGGCTCTATCGCATAGACGTCCCTTAACGCGCGCTTGCGCTCCCTTTTGGGGATGTGGGTAGCGTATATCATGTTCACCATCTTGACTTCGGGGGGAAATTTCTTCTGTCCCCCAGTGTTCGGTGGGCGGGGCTCCTCATCGTCATCCTTGCTGGGCGACCCTTTCCCCGTGTGTTCGGTGTTTACCTTGCCGGCCTGTTTGAAGACCCAACAGCTTCTGTTGGTATGGTTAGCAGGCTTGTCAGGGGTTCCATGAATCTGGCAAGGTCGATCGAGTATTCGGTCCAGGCTAGATGAGCCGTCCTTGTTTCTTTTGAATGGCCTCTTCCATTGATCGGTCTTGGAGCCACTGAATCTGGCGTTGACCGCCGTGTCTTCGGCATTATCAGTGTTGCTCCGACGCTTATTTTTATTGCGTCAAGGCCTACCATTTCTGTTCTTTGCTTCGGAAGTGCTCGGATCGCTGGTACTGTTGCTCCTACGAGCCAACCAGCTATGTTCACCTGCGCAAAAGCAGGTCATGAGTGATGTGAGGGCTGCCATGGACTTTGGCTTTTCATGGTCGAGGTGTCGGGCAAGCCATTCGCCGTGGATGCTGTGTTTGAAGGCTGCTAGAGCCTCGGCGTTCGGACAGTCAACAATTTGGTTCTTTTTGACTAGGAACCGGGTCCAGAATTTTCTGGCTGACTCTCCGGGCTGCTGGACTATGTGACTGAGGCCATCGACGTCCGGAGGTCGGATATAGGTGCCCTAGAAGTTGTCTCTAAAGGCATCCTCCAGGTCTTCCCAGCTTCCAATAGAGTTTTCTGGGAGGTTGTTTAACCAGTGCCGAGCTGGCCCCTTAAGTTTGAGGGGGAGGTATTTGATGGAATGTAGATCGTCACCACGAGCCATGTGAATATGGAGAAGGAAGTCTTCGATCCATACTGCGGGATCTGTTGTGCCATCGTACGACTCGATGTTCACGGGTTTGAACCCTTCTGGAAACTGGTGCTCCATTACTCATCGGTGAAGCATAGGGGGTGCGCCGCGCCTCTATATCGGGCCACATCACGACGCAGTTTGGATGGTGTCCGTATGCGGTTTTCGGACCGGGTGAGGTTATGTTTGTCGCACCAGGCTTGATGGTCGTCTTCTAGCGCTGGGCCCCGCCCCTGGATCCGTATATTGATCTGGTCTGACTGGCTCTGTTATCCAGGTCCTGCCGTAGGTCGTACGTGTATCATGTTGCTGTCTCTTTACCTTTACGACAGGGTAGTGCAGGCGGGTGTTCGGCTTGAGTTGCCGCTCTGTCCCGGACACGTGGTGGTCGGTCAGGTCCGTCAGTAGCGTTACGCTTGGGCGGTATAGGCTCTGGGGCCTCGTCGTGGGGCAGCAGTTTGTGCTTTGGGTAACTCTTGATTGGGCGTCCGAGGTCGTATTCGTCGGCTGCTAGGACGTCAGTCCATCTGTCGTTTAGTAGATCCTGAATAGCTTGAAGCTGCCACTGCTTCTTTTTCAGGCTTCTTGTCGTGGCTATCAACCGGCGCTTGAAGCGCTCTTGTTCGAAGGGTACCTCTGGCACGATGAATTCTTCGTCGCCGAGGCTCTTGTCTTCTTTGGAAATTGGTACGTAACTGCCATCCTCCAAGCCCTCGTTCATGATGGGATCGTCAAGGTCGACTTGCCCCTCCTCCCACTCGTCCTGTTCGGATTGTCGTTCGATAGGGACTTCTTGGTCTTCATGTTATCCGGAGTGTTATTGTCTCCGGTGTCGGTATTGCTCTATTTTCCTCGACACGATTTAGAGCGGCGCCACTGACGACGACGCTTTGGTGGTGCCTGATACGTCTCCAATGTATCTATAATTTATGAAGCATTCATGCTATATTATTATCTGTTTTGAATGTTTACGGGCTTTATTATACACTTTTATATTACTTTTGGGACTAACCTATTAACCGGAGGCCCAGCCCATATTGTTGTTTTATTGCCTGTTTTAGTATTTCGAAGAAAAGGAATATAAAACGGAGTCCACACGGAATGAAACCTTCGGGAGCGTGATTTTTGGAAAGGATATGATCCGGGAGACTTGGAGTTCAAGCCAGGGAAGGTTCGAGGAAGCCAGGAGATAGGAGGGCGCGCCTACCCTCCAGGGTGCGCCCCCTGTCTCCTGGGCCCCTCGAGGCTCCCCCGACCGACTTCTTTCGCCTATATAAGTCCACGTACCCTAAAAACATCGAATACGAAGATAGATCGGGAGTCCGCTGCCGCAAGCCTCTGTAGCAACCAAAAATCTCTCGGGAGCCTGTTCCGGCACCCTGCCGGAGGGGGGATCCCTCACCAGTGGCCATCTTCATCATCCCGGCGCTCTCCATGATGAGGAGGGAGTAGTTCACCCTCGGGGCTGAGGGTATGTACTAGTAGCTATGTGTTTGATCTCTCTCTCTCTCTCATGTTCTCTCTAAGGCACGATCGTGATGTATCGCGAGATTTGCTATTATAGTTGGATCTTATGATGTTTCTCCCCCTCTACTCTCTTGTGATGAATTGAGTTTTCCTCTTAAAGTTATCTTATCGGATTGAGTCTTTAATGATTTGAGAACACTTGATGTATGTCTTGCTGTGCTTATCTGTGGTGACAATGGGATATCATGTGCCACTTGATGTATGTTTTGGTGATCAACTTGCGGGTTCCGCCCATGAACCTATGCATAGGGTTTGGCACACGTTTTCGTCTTGACTCTCCCGTAGAAACTTTGGGGCACTCTTTGAAGTACTTTGTGTTGGTTGAATAGATGAATCTGAGATTGTGTGATGCATATCGTATAATCATGCCCACGGATACTTGAGGTGACAATGGAGTATCTAGGTGACATTAGGGTTTTGGTTGATTTGTGTCTTAAGGTGTTATTCTAGTACGAACTCTTGAATAGATTGATCCCAAAGAATAACTTTGAGGTGGTTTCGTACCCCACCATAATCTCTTCGTTTGTTCTCTGCTATTAGTGGCTTTGGAGTGACTCTTTGTTGCATGTTGAGGGATTGTTATATGACCTATCTATGTAATTATTGTTGAGAGAACTTGCACTAGTGAAAGTATGAACCCTAGGCCTTGTTTCCTACCATTGCAATACCGTTTACGCTCACTTTTATCGCTTGCTACCTTGCTGTTTTTATAATTTCAGATTACAAATACCTTTATCTACCATCCATATTGCACATGTATCACCATCTCTTCGCCGAACTAGTGCACCTATACAATTTACCATTGTATTGGGTGTGTTGGGGACACAAGAGACACTTTGTTATTTGGTTGCAAGGTTGTTTGAGAGAGACCATCTTCATCCTACGCCTCCCATGGATTGATAAACCTTAGGTCATCCACTTGAGGGAAATTTGCTACTGTCCTACAAACCTCTGCACTTGGAGGCCCAACAACATCTACAAGAAGAAGGTTGTGTAGTAGACATCAGTGCCACAGGAAAATTGTCCTCGACTTGGTCCTTCCTGCCTTCGTCATCATTTTCTTTGGGTATGTCCACCATGTATATGTCGTATGTGGAGGTAGCCGTCCAGCGTCCGGTAGGTAGCGGGTTCTGGCTTTGCTCTTCTCCGGCATCGTCGTCCATGCTGTCGATGTCTTCAGAAGCGTAATCAAGCATGTTGGTTAAGTCCTCGACAATGGCTATGAAGTGGGTGGTGGGTGGGACGTAAAATTCCCCGCTCTCAGCCCCTAGTGTGGGCTGGGCATAGTTCGGCAGCGATCCTTCTGTAATGGCGAGAGATCGCATTAAGTCCGGAGCCTTGTTTAGGAGTGAGGTCTGGACAGGGAAGTGAGAATCCGTGGAGCGTGACAGGACAGGAGTTCCCTGGCCGGGCTCGTATAACGCAGACCTCGAGAGTTCGGAGTTGAGGTACGGAGGTGAGCCCGGCTTGATGAGGATGGATGGGGCATGGAGTGGTTCCGGGCCGGCCGGTGAAACGATTCCCTCCGTGTCTCCGGTGTTGAGCTTTATGGTTGTGGAGAGTCCGGCGGGCTCTAAACTTCCGTCTTGAGACTCGGTTTGGAGTTCCGGACTTAAGGCTAGAGCTGCAGTTGAGGTTGCGAACCCTTGGAAGATAAAGTCTCCTCGGATGTCAGCGACGTAATTTAGGTATCCAAAACTGATCTGATGACCAGGGGAGTAGCTATCGATTTGCTCTAGATGGCCAATCGAATTGGCACATAGCGCGAAGCCGCCGAATACGAAGATTTGGCCGGGGAAAAAAGTCTCCCTCCGGGCGGGATTGTTGTGGATGGTCGATGGAGCCATCGAGCCTTCTGGTGACGACGCAGTAGAACTCTCATTGAAAGCACCAATGTCGGTGTCAAAACCGGCAGATCTCGGGTAGGGGGTCCCGAACTATGCGTCTAAGGATCGAAGGTAACAAGGAGGCAGGGGACACGATGTTTACCCAGGTTCGGGCCCTCTTAATGGAGGTAATACCCTACTTCCTGCTTGATTGACTATGATGAGTATAGGGGTTACAAGAGTTGATCTACCTCGAGATCGTAATGGCTAAACCCTAGATGTCTAGCCTGTATGATTGTGTTCTTGCACTACGGACTAAACCCTCTGGTTTATATAGACACCGGAGGGATCTAGGGTTGTACAGAGTTGATTACAGAGGAAGGAAAATACACAATCTGAACGCCAAGCTTGTCATCCACGCAAAGGAGAGTCCCATCCGGACATGGGAAAGGTTCTTCTATCTTATATCTCCATGGCCCATCAGTCCGGCCCACATCACATAGCTCAGACGCCCGAATCTTTTTGTTTCTTGTTTTATCACTAGTTTAGTTTATAAAAGAAAACTACAAAAAAATGGATTTGAGTTTGTCTCATACGCTTCATCTTTTTAATATCTTTCGTGAGTATGATGAAAAGGAAAATTGTGCTCAAGTGCTAGAAGAAGAAGTCCATAAAATGTTTGAGACTAAATCTTGGAAAGATGAGCATGCTTGCAATGTTGTTAGTGTGAACGCTTTGAATATCCATAGTACTAATGATGATTGCACTAGTTATGATGAAAATGTCTCTTATAAGCATGTCGATTTTTGTGGAGTAGATTGGGTTTGCAAGTACACACCAAATAGGGAAAATAGATATTGCAAGAGGCATAAGTATTTAGAAACTAAAAGGTTGCAAGAAAGTCTTGATGTTTGTGCTGAAAAATTCAATATTTTTCGCGCTCCATGTGAACTTTGCAATGAACGTGGTCATTTAAATCTCCAATGCAAATTGTTTCATGACCAAATCGTATCCAAAAACTGTGATAATTTGATTACCCTTGAGCATCATAAAGAGCTTAGTCTTCTTTTGGGGAATGAAGAAATGAAACGTATAACTTAGGGTATTCCAAAATTTAATCTTGATTGATTTCTTGATTTTGATCTAGAGAAGATTTATTTGTATTGTGCGGTGAATTGCATTGAAAATCCTTATATTGCCAATTACATAAAGAAAAGAAAGCAAATAGAAGATGATGAGAATACTAATGAATGGGAAGAGACTTCCCAATCTCCTCCTATTATTGCTTATGATGAATCAGGTAACGAGGAGGAGCTTTCTATTCAACCAATCCCATCAATAAAGAAGGTTGAACCCACACATAATGTGAATGAGAAAAAGAAAAGAAGGAGCAACAAAGGTAAAAAGGTATCCCTCCCAAATGATGTTGCTCCTACTACTCATTGTGATGATGGTAATTGCTATACTATTGGTGCTATCCATACTATTAATGATGAGAGTGATTATGCTTATGATATGAAAGGGCCCAAGCTTGGGGAAGCTATGTTTTATGAGGATGACATATTTGAGAATATATTTGCTGAAATTAATGTTTGTCCCAAGCTTGGGGATGCTACGTTTAATGAAGATGATATTTTTAGCATCCCATGTTTTGATATGCAAAGTTGTTATGATGATAGCATGCCTCTTACCTATGATGATTATATTGATGAAAGTGGGTTTGGAAGAGTGTCAACTTTAGGAAGTAGTGATCCCACTATTTTGGATGATGTTGAATCTTATAATATTTATGAAAGTGGATTTGGAAGAGTGTCAACTTTATTTAGTGATGATTCCACTATCTTGGAAGAGGTTTCAATCGATTATGATGAGAAAAAAGTTGCTACTTATGATGATTATTGTGATGAAACTTATGCTATAAAAAGTAGTGATGATTATATTTATAAAACTTGTCATGATTATGATTACCCTTTTTCTGAACATTACTCTTTTAATGTGGAAACAATTTATAGTATTCAAGTCTCTTATGATACTCCCACCATTCCGAATGAGAAGAAATTTGCTTATGTGGAGAGTAGTAAATTTTCTATGCTTGTAGATCACGAAAAGAATGCTTTAGGTGCTGGTTATATTGTTGAATTCATTAATGATGCTACTGAGAACTATTATGAGGGAGGAACATATGCTTGTAGGAATTGCAATAATATCAAGTTTCCTCTCTTTGCGCTTAAAATTTTGAAGTTATGCTTGTTTTCCCTCCTATGCTAGTTGATTATTGTTCCCATAAGTTGTTTGCTCACAAAATCCCTATGCATAGGAAGTGGGTTATACTTAAATGTGCTAGTCATATTCTTCATGATGCTCTCCTTATGTTTCAATTCTTATCTTTTATGTGAGCATCATTCAAATCATCATGCCTAGCTAGGGCGTTAAACGATAGCGCTTGTTGGGAGGCAACCCAATGTTATTTTTGTTTCTTACTTTTTGTTCATATTTATTAATAAATAATTCATCTAGCCTCTAGTTAGATGTGGTTTTATGTTTTAATTAGTGTTTGTGCCAAGTAGAACCTTTGGGAAGAGTTGGGTGAAGTCTTATGATCTTGCTGTAAAAAATAGAAACTTTAGCGCTCACGAGATTAGCTGCCATTTTTTACAGAAGAGCGCTTTTAGGTTGATTCTTTTTTAATATGATTAATATAAAAATTCTTCAGGTCAACCAATTTATTTCAGAATTTTTTTAGTTCCAGAAGTATACGTTTGATACAGGTTACTACAGGCTGTTCTGTTTTTGACAGATTCTGTTTTCTATGTGTTGTTTGCTTATTTTGATGAATCTATGAGTAGTATCGGAGGGTATGAACCATAGTGAAGTTTAAATACATTAGGTTTAACACCAATATTAATTTATAATGAGTTCACAACAGTACCTAAGTGGTGGTTTTATTCTCTTATACTAACGGAGCTTACGAGTTTTGTGTTGAGTTTTGTGTGGTTGAAGTTTTCAAGTTTTGGGTAAAGATTTGATGGACTATGGAATAAGGAATGGCAAGATCCTAAGATTGGGGATGCCCAAGGAACCCCAAGGTAATATTCAAGGACAACCAAGAGCCTAAGCTTGGGGATGCCCCGGAAGGCATCCCCTCTTTCGTCTTTGTTCATCGGTAACTTTACTTGGAGCTATATTTTTATTCACCACATGATATGTGTTTTGCTTGGAGCGTCATTTTATTTTGTTAGTATTTGCTTGCTGTTATTTAGAATAATGTATTGCATCTTTATTTTCAATAAAAATATCAAGGATAGCCTTTACCATGCTTATTTTGCTAGTATACATGTTGCTCTTTGAAAACATAAAGTTTACCGCTGTTGCAAAAATTCCCTAGAAAAGTAATAGAATGATCTAATGTTGAAACTTTTTGCATATTGAGTTCTGATAAATTTTCTACAGCGTAGTGTTTTTCTCATAATTATTGGAGTTAGGGAAGTATGATGAATCTTGCATTCTTTACAGACTGTACTGTTGTGGCAGATTGCTGTTATGTTTGCATTGTTTGCATATGTTTGCTTGTTTAATGATTCTATTTGAGGATAGGAGTATTAAATATGCAGAGACATTTAGTATGAAATGTTGAATAATAATTTTAGTAATTTGTTAGAGTAGAAAATGATAAGGTTTTGCATTGGTTTATACTAACCTATCTCACGAGTTCTTGTTGAGTTTGGTGTGGATGAAGCTTTTGATAAAAAGAGAAACCATGATATGAGAGGAATTAAGGAGACACAAAAGTTCAAGCTTGGGGATGCCCAAGGCACCCCAAGATAATATTTCAAGATGTCTCAAGCATCTAAGCTTGGGGATGCCCCGTTAGGCATCCCACCTTTCTTCTTCGGCAACTATCGGTTAGTATCGGTTGAGCCTAAGTTTTTGCTTCTTCACATGAGTCATGCTATCCTTGCAATGTCATTTTATTTTGTTTTGCTTGCTGTTTGAATAAAATACCAAGATCCGAAATTCTTAAATGAGATAGAGTCTTCACATAGTCACATAATTATTTAGCTACTCATTGATCTTCACTTATATCTTTTTGGAGTAGTTTGTCATTTACTCATGTGCTTCACTTATATCCTATGAGTAAATGGTTGAATGAGTTGAACACAAATCTGAAATTATATATGTCTCATTTGCTTATCCCATGGGGAGTAATGACTTCACATCTAAGAAGTAGAGGTTGTAAATTTATTGAAGGTTAGCAAGCATTGTATTGGTCATTTGAACAATTCATGAAATAATATTGAAGGAAGAGAGATTTCACATATAAATATACTATCTTAGACATCTTTTATAATTTTGAGCGCTCATGAAGTATGACATGCTAAAGAGTTGATGTTGGACAAGGAAGACAACGTAATGGGTTATGTTTTCTCACATCTCAGTTAAAGTATATTGTCATGGATCATTCAAACATGTTGAGCTTGCCTTTCCCCCTCATGCTAGCCAAAATTCCTTGCACCAAGTAGAGATACTACTTGTGCTTCCAATTATCCTTAAACCCAGTTTTGCCATGAGAGTCCACCATACCTACTTATGGATTGAGTAAGATCCTTCAAGTAAATTGTCATCGGTGCAAGCAATAAAAATTGCTCTCTAAATATGTATGATCTATTAGTATGAAGAAAATAAGCTTTATACGATCTTGTTATGGAAGCAATAAAAGCGACGGACTGCATAATAAAGGTCCATATACAAGTGGCAATATAAAGTGACGTTCTTTTGCATTAAGATTTTGTGCATCCAACCATAAAAGCGCATGACAACCTCTGCTTCCCTCTCCGAAGGGCCTATCTTTTACTTTATGTCTTTTACTTTATGCAAGAGTCAAGGTGATCTTCACCTTTCCCTTTTTCATTTCATCCTTTGGCAAGCACCTTGTGTTGGAGAGATCCTGATATATATATATATATCCAATTGGATGTAAGTTAGCATGAACTATTATTGTTGACATCACCCAAAGGTGAATACGTTGGGAGGCAACACTATAAGCACCTATCTTTCTCAGTGTTCGATTAAAACTCCATAACCATAAGTATTGCGTGAGTCTTAGCAATTGTAGAAGACTATATGATAGTTGAGTATGTGAAGTTTTCTAAATCAAAGCTCTGACATAGACCCTTCCTGAAAATAAGATGAATTGCAATTGTTTGATGACTAAGAATGAAGTTTGCTAGTTTTCAAGAAAGTTTATGGTCTATGCTTTAACATGTGAATTGCTTGCTACTGGTTTGTGAGAAGTTTTATGAGATGGACTACTGTTATGACATATAATCATGCTAGAAAAGGTGATTGAAATTATCATTGATCAAACTTGTGCACCTTCTAGCATTCACACTTCATAAATTCTCTCTTTTATCATTTACCTACTCGAGGACGAGCAGGAATTAAGCTTGGGGATGCTGATACGTCTCCAACGTATCTATAATTTATGAAGCATTCATGCTATATTATTATCTGTTTTGAATGTTTACGGGCTTTATTATACACTTTTATATTACTTTTGGGACTAACCTATTAACCGGAGGCCCATCCCATATTGTTGTTTTATTGCCTGTTTCAGTATTTCGAAGAAAAGGAATATGAAACGGAGTCCAAACAGAATGAAACCTTTGGGAGCATGATTTTTGGAAAGGATATGATCCGGGAGACTTGGAGTTCAAGCCAGGGAAGGTTCGAGGAAGCCGGGAGATAGGAGGGCGCGCCCACCCCCTGGGCGCGCCCCCTGTCTCCTGGGCCCCTCGAAGCTCCCCCGACCGACTTCTTTCGCCTATATAAGTCCATGTACCCTAAAAACATCGAATACAAAGATAGATCAGGAGTTCTGCTGCCGCAAGCCTCTGTAGCCACCAAAAACCTCTTGGGAGCCCGTTCCGGCACCCTGCCGGAGGGGGGGATCCCTCACCAGTGGCCATCTTCATCATCCCGGCGCTCTCCATGACGAGGAGGGAGTAGTTCACCCTCGGGGCTGAGGGTATGTACCAGTAGCTATGTGTTTGATCTCTCTCTCTCTTGTGTTCTCTCTATGGCACGATCTAGATGTATCGCGAGCTTTGCTATTATAGTTAGATCTTATGATGTTTCTCCCCCTCTACTCTCTTGTGATGAATTGAGTTTTCCTCTTGAAGTTATCTTATCAAATTGAGTCTTTAATGATTTGAGAACACTTGATGTATGTCTTGCCGTGCTTATCTGTGGTGACAATGGGATATCATGTGCCACTTGATGTATGTTTTGGTGATCAACTTGCGGGTTCCGCCCATGAACCTATGCATAGGGGTTGGCACACGTTTTCGTCTTGACTCTCCGATAGAAACTTTGGGGCACTCTTTGAAGTACTTTGTGTTGGTTGAATTGATGAATCTGAGATTGTGTGATGCATATTGTATAATCATGCCCACGGATACTTGAGGTGACAATGGAGTATCTAGGTGACATTAGGGTTTTGATTGATTTGTGTCTTAAGGTGTTATTCTAGTACGAACTCTTGAATAGATTGATCCGAAAGAATAACTTTGAGGTGGTTTCATAACCTACCATAATCTCTTTGTTTGTTCTCCGCTATTAGTGGCTTTGGAGTGACTCGTTGTTTCATGTTGAGTGATTGTTATATGATCTAGTTGAGAGAACTTGCACTAGTGAAAGTATGAACCCTAGGCCTTGTTTCCTACCATTGCAATACCGTTTACACTCACTTTTATCGCTTGCTACCTTGCTGTTTTTATAATTTCAGATTACAAATACCTTTATCTACCATCCATATTGCACTTGTATCACCATCTCTTTGCCGAACTAGTGCACCTATACAATTTACCATTGTATTGCGTGTGTTGGGGACACAAGAGACACTTCGTTATTTGGTTGCAAGGTTGTTTGAGAGAGACCATCTTCATCCTACGCCTCCCACGGATTGATAAACCTTAGGTCATCCACTTGAGGGAAATTTGCTACTGTCCTACAAACCTCTGCACTTGGAGGCCCAATAACGTCTACAAGAAGAAGGTTGTGTAGTAGACATCAGTGCCACAGGAAAATTGTCCTTGATTGGGTCCTTCCCGCCTTCGTCATCATGATTGGGTCCTTCCACCATGTATACGTCATATGTGGAGGTAGCCGTCCAGCGTCCGGTAGGTAGCGGGTTCTGGCTTTGCTCTTCTCCGGCATCGTCGTCCATGCTGTCGATGTCTTCAGAAGCGTAATCAAGCATGTTGGTTAAGTCCTCGACAGTGGCTATGAAGTGGGTGGTGGGTGGGACGCAAAATTCCCCGCTCTCAGCCCCTAGTGCAGGCTGGGCGTAGTTCGTGTTGGGGAACATAGCAGAAATTCAAAATTTTCCTACGAGTCACCAAGATCTATCTATGGAGAGACTAGCAACGAGAGAGAGGAGAGTGCATCTACATACCCTTGTAGATCGCTAAGCGGAAGCGTTCAAGTGAACGGGGTTGATGGAGTCGTACTCGTCGTCATCCAAATCACCGATGATCCTAGTGCCGAACGGACGGCACCTCCACGTTCAACACACGTACAGCCCGGTGACGTCTCCCACGCCTTGATCCAGAAAGGAGAGAGGGAGAGGTTGGGGAAGACTCCGTCCAGCAGCAGCACACCGACGTGGTGGTGATGGAGGAGCGTGGCAATCCTGCAGGGCTTCGCCAAGCACCACGGGAGAGGAGGAGGACTTGGGAGAGGGGGAGGGCTGCGCCAGAACTTGGGTGCGGCTGCCCTCCCACCCCCCACATATATATAGGGGCAAGGGAGAGGGGGGCCGGCCCCCTCAGATCCAATCTGAGGAAGGGGCGGCGGCCAGGCTTGCCCCCCAAGGCAAGGGGGCGCCCCCCTTTAGGGTTTCCCCAAACCCTGGGCGCCTTGGGACCTGGTGGGGGGTGCACCAGCTCACCTGGGGCTGGTCCCCTCCCACACTTGGCCCACGCAGCCCTCTGGGGCCAGTGGCCCCACCTGGTGGACCCCCGTGACACTCCCTGTGGTCCTGGTACATTACCGATAGAACCCGAAACTTTTCCGGTGACCAAAACAGGACTTCCCATATATAAATCTTTACCTCCGGACCATTCCGGAACTCCTCGTGACGTCCGGGATCTCATCCAAGACTCCGAACAACATTCGTTAACCATGTATATCTATTCCCTATAACCCTAGCGTCATGGAACGACCCTACGGGTTCGGGAACCATGCAGACATGACCTAGATGTTCTCCGATCAATAACCAACAGCGGGATCTGGATACCTATGTTGGCTCCCACATGTTCCACGATGATCTCATCAGATGAACCACGATGTCAAGGACTCAATCGATCCCGTATACAATTCCCTTTGTCTAGCGGTATTATACTTGCCCGAGATTCGATCGTCGGTATGCCGATACCGTGTTCAATCTCGTTACCGACAAGTCTCTTTACTCGTTCCGTAACACATCATCCCGTGATCAACCCCTTGGTCACATTGTGCACATTATGATGATGTCCTACCGAGTGGGCCCAGAGATACCTCTCCGTTACACGGAGGGACAAATCCCAGTCTTGATGCGTGCCAACCCAACAGACACTTTCGGAGATACCCGTAGTGCACCTTTATAGCCACCCAGTTACGTTGTGACGTTTGGTACACCCAAAGCATTCCTACAGTATCCGGGAGTTGCACAATCTCATGGTCTAAGGAAATGATACTTGACATTATAAAAGCTTTAGCATACGAACTACACGATCTTTGTGCTAGGCTTAGGATTGGGTCTTGTCCATCACATTATTCTCCTAATGATGTGATCCCATTATCAACGACATCCAATGTCCATGGTCAGGAAACCGTAACCATCTATTGATCAATGAGCTAGACAACTAGAGGCTTAGTAGGGACATGGTGTTGTCTATGTACCCACACATGTATCTGAGTTTCCTATCAATACAATTATAGCATGGATAATAAACGATTATCATGAACAAGGAAATATAATAATAATAACTAATAATAACTAATTTATTATTGCCTCTAGGGAATATTTCCAACAGTCTCCCACTTGCACTAGAGTCAATAATCTAGTTCACATCGCCATGTGATTAACACTCACAGGTCACATCGCCATGTGACCAACATCCAAAGAGTTTACTAGTGTCACTAAACTAGTTCACATCATCATGTGATTAAGACTCAATGAGTTCTGGGGTTTGATCATGTTTTGCTTGTGAGAGAGGTTTTAGTCAACGGGTCTGTAACATTCAGATCCGTATGTACTTTGCAATTCTCTATGTCATATTGTAAATGTTGCTTCCACGCTCCACTTGGAGCTATTCCAAATGGTTGCTCCACTATACGTATCCGGTTTGCTACTCAGAGTCATTCGGATAGGTGTTAAAGCTTGCATCGATGTAACCCTTTACGCCGAACTCTTTATCACCTCCATAATCGAGAAACATGTCCTTTATTTACTCCAAGGACAATTTTGACCGCTGTCCAATGATCCATTCCTGGATCATTCTTGTACCCCTTGACTGACTCATGGCAAGGCACACTTCCGGTGCGGTACACAGCATAGCATACTATAGAGCCTACGTCTGAAGCATAGGGGACGACCTTCGTCCTTTCTCTCTCTTCTACTGTGGTCGAGCTTTAATTCTTAACTTCATACCTTACAGCTCAGGCAAGAACTCCTTCTTTGACTGATCCATCTTGAACACCTTCAAGATCATGTCAAGGTATGTGCTCATTTGAAAGTACCATTTAGCATTTTTTTTATCTATCCTCATAGATCTTGATGCTCAATGTTCAAGCAGCTTATTCCAGGTTTTCTGTTGAAAAACACTTTTCAAATAACCCTGTATGCTTTCCAGAAATTCTACATCATTTCTGATCAACAATATGTCAACAACATATACTCATCAGAAATTCTATAGTGCTCCCACTCACTTCTTTGGAAATACAAGTTTCTCATAAACTTTGTATAAACCGAAAATCTTTGATCATCTCATCAAAGCGTACATTCCAACTCCAAGATGCTTACTCCAGTCCTTAGAAGGATTGCTGGAGCTTTGCATATTTGTTAGCGTTTTTCAGGATTGACAAAACCTTCTGGTTGTATGACATACAACCTTTCCTCAAGGATATCGTCGAGGAAACAATGTTTTGACATTCTATCTGCAAGATTTCATAAATCATGCAGTAATTGCTAATATAATTCCAACAGACTCTTAGCATCGCTATGAGTGAGAAAGTCTCATCATAGTCAACTCCTTGAACTTGTCGGAAAACATCTTAATGACAAGTTGAGCTTTCTTAATGGTGATACTTACCATCATTGTCTGTCTTCCTTTTAAAATCCATCTGTACCCAACGGCCTTACGACCATCAAGTATTTCTTCCAAAGTCATGGATCCTCTCTAGGATTTTATGGCCTCGAGCCATTCGTCGGAATCCGGGCCCACCATCACTTCTCCATAGCTCGTAGGTTCATTGTTGTCTAGCAACATGACCTCTAAGACAGGATTGCGTACTACTCTGAAGTAGCACGCGTCCTTGTCGACCTACGAGGTCCGGTAGTGACTTGATCGGAAGCATCATGATCACTATCATCATCTTCCACTTCAATTGGTGTAGGTGCCACATGAACAACTTCCTCTGCCCTGTTACACACTGGTTGAAGTGATGGTTCAATAACCTCATCAAGTCTCCACCATCCTCCCACTCAATTCTTTCGAGAGAAACTTTTCCTCGAGAAAGGACCCGTTTCTAGAAACAATTACTTTTGCTTCCGGATCTGAGATAGGAGGTATACCCAACCATTTTGGGTATCCTATGAAGATGTATTTATCCGTTTTGGGTTCGAGCTTATCACGATGATACTTTTTCACATAAGCATCGCAGCCCCAAACTTTCAAGAAACGACAGCTTAGGTTTCTCTAAACCATAGTTCAAACGGTGTCATCTCAACGGAATTACGTGGCGCCCTATTAAAGTGAGTGCGGTTGTCTCTAATGCCTAACCCATGAACGATAGTGGTAATTCGATAAGATACATCATGGTACGCACCATATCCAATAGGGTGCAAATATGATGTTCGGACACACCATCACATTATGGTGTTCTAGGCGGTATTAATTGTGAAACAATTTCCACAATGTCTTAATTGCGTGCCAAAGCTCGTAACTCAGATACTCATCTCTACGATCATATCATAGACATTTTATCCTCTTGTCACGATGATATTCAACTTCACTCTAAAATTACTTGAACCATTCAATAATTCAGACTTGTGTTTCATCAAGTAAATATACTCAGTATCTACTTAAATCATCTGTGAAGTAAGAACATAACGATATTCACTGCATGCCTCAGCACTCATTGGATTACACACATCAAAATGTGTTACTTCCAACAAGTTGCTATCTTGTTCCATTTTACTGAAAATGAGGCTTTTCAGTCATCTTGCCCGTGTGGTATGATTTGCATTTCTCAAGTGATTCAAAATCAAGTGAGTCCAAACGATCCATCTGCATGGAGTTTCTTCATGCGTATACACCAATAGACATGGCTCGCATGTCTCAAACTTTTCAAAAACGAGTGAGTCCAAAGATCCATCAACATGGAGCTTCTTCATGCATTTTATACCAATATGACCTACATGGCAGTGCCACAAGTAAGTGGTACTATCATTACTATCTTATATCTTTTGGCATGAAAATGTGTATCACTACGATCGAGATTCAATGAACCATTCTTTTAGGTGCAAGACCATTGAAGGTATTATTCAAATAAATAGAGTAACAATTATTCTCCTTACATGAATAGCCGTATTGCGATAGACATAATCCAATCATGTCTATGCTCAATGCAAACACCAAATAACAATTATTTAGGTTTAACACCAATCTCGATGGTAGATGGAGCAGGCGATGCTTGATCACATCAACCTTGGAAACACTTCCAACACACATCATCATCTCACCTTAGCTAGTCTCCGTTTATTCTGTAGCTCTTTTATTTCGAGTTACTAACACTTAGCAACCGAATCGGTATCTTAATACCCTAGTGCTACTAGGAGTATTAGTAAAGTACACATTAACATAATGTATATCCAATATACTTCTATCGACCTTGCCGGCCTTCTCATCTACCAAGTATCTAGGGTAAATCTGCTCTAGTGGCTGTTCCCCTTATTACAGAAGCACTTAGTCGCGGGTTTGGGTTCAACCTTGGGTTTCTTCACTGGAGCAGCTACTGATTTGTCGTTTCATGAAGTGCCCCTTGTTGCCCTTGCCCTTCTTGAAACTAGTGGTTTTACTAACCATCAACAATTGATGCTCCTTCTTGATTTCTACATTCGCGGTGTCGAACATTGCGAATAGCTCAAGGATCATCATATCTATCCCTATTATGTTATAGTTCATCCTGAAGCTCTAGCAGCCTGGTGGCAATGACTTTGGAGAAACATCACTATCTCATCTGGAAGATCAACTCCCACTCGATTCAAGTGATTGTTGTACTCAGACAATCTGAGCACAAGCTCAACGATTGAGATCTTCTCCCTTAGTTTGTAGGCTAGAAAAATCGTCGGAGGTCTCATACCTCTTGACATGGGCACGAGCCTGAAATCCCAATTTCAGCTCTTGGAACATCTCATATGTTTTGCGACATTTCATAAATAACATTACCGAACTATCATGTAGTCATCAAAACGTGTATGTCAGATGTTCGCAACATCCATAGACTACGTTCGAGGTCCAGCACACCGAGCGGTGCATTAAGGACATAAGCCTTCTACTGTCTGCATAATTGATACTGTCAACTTTCAACTATATTTTCTCTAGGAACATATCTAAAACAGTAGAACTAAAGCGCGAGCTATGACATAATTTGCAAATGGCTTTTGACTATGTCCAGGATAATTAAGTTCATCTAATGAACTCCCACTCAGATAGACATCCCTCTAGTCATCTAAGTGGTTACATGATCCGAGTCAACTAGGCCGTGTCCGATCATCACGTGAGACGGACTAGTCATCATCGGTGAACATCTTCATGTTGATTGTATCTACCATACGACTCATGCTCGACCTTTCGGTCTCTTGTGTTCTGAGGCCATGTATGTATATGCTAGGCTCGTCAAGTCAACCTAAGTGTTTCGTGTGTGTAAATCTGGCTTACACCCGTTGTATGTGAACATTAGAATCTATCACACCCGATCATCACGTGATGCTTCGAAACAATGAACTTTCGCAATGGTGCACAGTTAGGGGGAACACTTTCTTGAAATTTTAAAGAGGGATCATCTTATTTACTACCGTCGTTCTAAGAAAATAAGATGCATAAACATGATAAACATCACATGCAATCAAATAGTGACATGATATGGCCAATATCATTTTTTGCTCCTTTTGATCTCCATCTTTGGGGCTCCATGATCATCATCGCCACCGGCATGACACCATGATCGCCATCATCGTGTCTCCATGAAGTTGTCTCGCCAACTATTACATCTACTAGTATGGCTAACGGTTTAGCAATAAAGTAAAGTAATTACATGGCGTTTGTTCAATGACACACAGGTCATACAATAAATAAAGACAACTCCTATGGCTCCTGCCAGTTGTCATACTCATCGACATGCAAGTCATGATTCCTATTACAAGAACATGATCAATCTCATACATCACATATCATTCATCACATTCTTTTTGGCCATATCACATCACATAGCATACCCTGCAAAAACAAGTTAGACGTCCTCTAATTGTTGTTTGCATGTTTTACATGGCTGATATGGGTTTCTAGCAAGAACGTTTCTTACCTACGCAAAAACCACAACGTGATATGCCAATTGCTATTTACCCTTCATAAGGACCCTCTTCATCGAATCCGGTCCGACTAAAGTGGGAGAGACTGGCACCCGCTAGCCACCTTATGCAACAAGTGCGTGTCAGTCGGTGGAACCTGTCTCACGTAAGTGTACGTGTAAGGTCGGTCCGGGCCGCTTCATCCCACAATACCGTCGAAACAAGATTGGACTAGTAACGGTAAGCATATTGAACAAAATCAACGCCCACAACTACTTTGTGTTCTACTCGTGCATAGAATCTACGCAATAGACCTAGCTCATGATGCCACTGTTGGGGAACGTAGCAGAAATTCAAAATTTTCCTACGAGTCACCAAGATCTATCCATGGAGAGACTAGCAACGAGAGAGAGGAGAGTGCATCTACATACCCTTGTAGATCGCTAAGCGGAAGCGTTCAAGTGAACGGGGTTGATGGAGTCGTACTCGTCGTGATCCAAATCACCGATGATCCTAGTGCCGAACGGACGACACCTCCGCGTTCAACACACGTACAGCCCGGTGACATCTCCCACGCCTTGATCCAGCAAGGAGAGAGGGAGAGGTTGGGGAAGACTCCGTCCAGCAGCAGCACAACGGCGTGGTGGTGATGGAGGAGCGTGGCAATCCTGCAGGGCTTCGCCAAGCACCACGGGAGAGGAGGAGGACTTGGGAGAGGGGGAGGGCTGCGCCAGAACTTGGGTGTGGCTGCCCTCCCACCCCCCACATATATATAGGGGCAAGGGAGAGGGGGGACGGCCCCCTCAGATCCAATCTGAGGAAGGGGCGGCGGCAAGGGGGGTTGCCTTGCCCCCCAAGGCAAGGGGGCGCCCCCCTTCAGGGTTTCCCCAAACCCTGGGTGCCTTGGGCCCTGGTGGGGGGGCGCACCAGCCCACCTGGGGCTGGTCCCCTCCCACACTTGGCCCACGCAGCCCTTTGGGGCCAGTGGCCCCACCTGGTGGACCCCCGTGACACTCCCGGTGGTCCCGGTACGTTACCGATAGCACCCGAAACTTTTCCGGTGACCAAAACAGGACTTCCCATATATAAATCTTTACCTCCGGACCATTCCGGAACTCCTCGTGACATCCGGGATCTCATCCGAGACTCCAAACAACATTCGGTAACCACGTATATCTATACCTTATAACCCTAGCGTCATGGAACCTTAAGTGTGTAGACCCTACGGGTTCGGGAACCATGCAGACATGACCTAGATGTTCTCTGGTCAATAACCAACAGCGGGATCTGGATACCCATGTTGTCTCCCACATGTTCCACGATGATCTCATCGGATGAACCATGATGTCAAGGACTCAATCGATCCCGTATACAATTCCCTTTGTCTAGCGGTATTATACTTGCCCGAGATTCGATCGTTGGTATACCGATACCTTGTTCAATCTCGTTATCGGCAAGTCTCTTTACTCTTTCTGTAACACATCATCCCGTGATCAACCCCTTGGTCACATTGTGCACATTATGATGATGTCCTACCGAGTGGGCCCAGAGATACCTCTCCGTTACACGGAGTGACAAATCCCAGTCTCGATTCGTGCCAACCCAATAGACACTTTCGGAGATACCCGTAGTGCACCTTTATAGCCACCCAGTTACGTTGTGACGTTTGGTACACCCAAAGCATTCCTACGGTATCCGGGAATTGCACAATCTCATGGTCTAAGGAAATGATACTTGACATTATAAAAGCTTTAGCATACGAACTACACGATCTTTGTGCTAGGCTTAGGATTGGGTCTTGTCCATCACATCATTCTCCTAATGATGTGATCCCGTTATCAACGACATCCAATGTCCATGGTAAAGAAACCGTAACCATCTGTTGAATAACGAGCTAGTCAACTAGAGGCTTACTAGGGACATGGTGTTGTCTATGTACCCACACATGTATCTGAGTTTCCTATCAATACAATTATAGCATGGATAATAAACGATTATCATGAACAAGGAAATATAATAACAATAACTAATTTATTATTGCCTCTAGGGCATATTTCCAACAGTTCGGCAGCAATCCTTCTGTAGTGGTGAGAGATCGCATTAAGTCCGGAGCCTCGTTTAGGAGTGAGGTCTGGACAGGGAAGTGAGAATCCATGGAGCATGGCAGGATAGGAGTTCCCTGGCCGGGCTCGTATAACGCAGACCTCGAGAGTTCGGATTTGAGGTACGGAGGTGAGTCCGGCTTGATGAGGATGGATGGGGCCTGGAGTGGCTCCGGTCTGGCCGGTGAAATGATTCCCTCCATGTCTCCGGTGTTGAGCTTTATGGTTGTGGGGAGTCTGACGGGCTCTAAACTCCCGTCTTCAGACTCGGTTTCGAGTTCCGGGCTTAAGGCCGGAGCTGCAGTTGAGGTCACGAACCCTTGGAAGATCAAGTCTCCTCGGATGTCAGCGACGTAATTTAGGTATCCAAAACTAATCTGATGACCAGGTAAGTAGCTATCGATTTGCTCTAGATGGCCAACCGAATTGGCACATAGCGCGAAGCCGTCGAATACGAAGATTTGGCCGGGGAAAAAGTCTCCCTCCGGGCGGGATTGTTGTGGATGGTCGATGGAGCCATCGAGCCTTCTGGTGACGACGCAGTAGAACTCTCAATGAAAGCACCAATGTCGGTGTCAAAACCGACAGATCTCGGGTAGGGGGTCCCAAACTATGCGTCTAAGGATCGAAGGTAAAAAGGAGGCAGGGGACACGATGTTTACCCAGGTTCGGGCCCTCTTAATGGAGGTAATACCCTACTTCCTGCTTGATTGACTATGATGAGTATATGGGTTACAAGAGTTGATCTACCTCGAGATCGTAATGGCTAAACCCTAGATGTCTAGCCTGTATGATTGCGTTCTTGCCCTACGGACTAAACCCTCTGGTTTATATAGACACCGGAGGGATCTAGGGTTGTACAGAGTTGATTACAGAAGATGGAAAATACATGATCTGAACGCCAAGCTTGTCATCCACGCAAAGGAGAGTCCCATCCGGACGCGGGGAAGGTTCTTCTATCTTATATCTCCATGGCCCATCAGTCCGGCCCACGTCACATAGCTCAGACGCCCGAGAACCCCTTAGTCCAGGACACCCTCAGAGCGCGCGTGTAGGTCTCCTCTTCTCTTGCTCATACAAGTGGTATAAGAACTCACCTTATAAAGAGGTGCAAGTCTCACTCACTCCACTAACATGTGTGCATGAATGGGCCAAGAGAATTTCAGAATTTTAGTTGGGCTTTGGGCCAAATGCCTACTAGCAAAATTCCAACAAGGCCTATTCGGCACTAGGGGTCGATGAGTACCACCATCAAGTTTGTGGTGTAGTTTAATTACTTTTTTCTTTGTTAGATAAGTGTAATCTTCGACCACATATTGATAGTGAAGACAGATGTCACACGACTCTAATTATGTCCCAATATGGTTGTCGTGGAGAACTCAAAAGTCATTGGGAGCCTAGGATGCATTTGCCACAAGGCTAGCTACCTTTTGGTGGGTTTGTTCGACGCCAATGGCCAAGCTTGACAAAATTCTTGGGGGGGGGAGGGGGGTAAACAAAAAAAACTAAGACCTCTCTCTCAAAAACAATTATGCACACACGTGCCAATCGGGGGGAGGGGGGCAAAAATAATAATAAACTAAGACCTCTCTCTCAAACAAATTATGCACACATGTACCAACCAGGGGGGCAAACACACACAAAAAACTAAGACCTGTCTCAAAAAAATGCACACATGTGCCAGGGGGGGGGGGCACAGCCCCAACAATGCACTAAGCTTCGCCGTTGTCCGATGCTTTGGCCTATCTTGATGGTGGTGATGGTAATGATGATATGAGGTATGTTTTGGTTACAAGTCCTCTCTCTCAAAAACAATTATGGTTACAAGTCCTCTCTCTCAACAAGGCACTAAGCTTCGCCGTTGTCCGATGCTTTAGCCTATCTGATGCTTTCGCCTATATCTTTATTTTGTGTTCTAGGTGTGTTTTCGACGATGGCAATGGCACAACGGTTAAAGTTTGTCTTGCAAGGGATGTGTCCCTAGCTATGCTGCCTTCAATGACCTTAGGTTCTTCCATATTTGAGTGGATGGCTTATGCAATTTTTAGGTTAGTCAGAGTTATACATGCTTAGTCTTCTGCATATTATCCGCCAAATCATGGTGGAACGTCAAGATGTAAAGATGAATGTAGAGATGACAACTTCGAAGAACCTTGATGTAAGTGGACGTGAAGTTTTTGCACCTGAGCTCGAATGAGCTCAATGCTCAATTTTTTTTGAATTTTTCATGGCAAACTTTGAAAAATGTTATAAGAGTTTGCAAAGTTTCACCATCAAATCACGTTTGTGGAAGTCGTGGCAAAAAATCGATACTCTGAAAATGCTATTTTCGAAAGCAATTTGGAGCACTATTTTTTTTCATGACTTCCACAAATGTGATTTCGTGATGAAATTTTGCAAGTTCTTAGAACATTTGTCAAAGTTTTCAATAAAAAATCAGAATTTTTTTAGCAGTTTAAATGTTTTTCGAGTTATTGTTCATCCCGAGCTCATTTGAGCTTGGGTGTACAAAGGGACTTTCGGATGTAAGTTCGTTTTTATTTTAGTTTTATTTGACTGGATGTACTATGTTCACCTAATCAATTATGACATACTAGATTTTTTTCCAATTCTAGGATGTTTAAAATTTCACGGGGAATTGAAAATTTCCTAGAAATTCTTGTGCATGCTAGCTATTTAGCTGGAATTGATCTAGGATTGCTTGAAATATTTGAATGTGTGACCTTGTGCGATTGTTTGAATGGAAGTAAAATTCCGAAACCCCTAAATAATAAAACCCTAGCATTTTAAAGGTAACCTTAAATCAATCTAGATTTCAAAGGAAATCCTAAAGGGGCAAATCTGGAAACACAACAACGCCCCAAAATGAATTGAATATGCAATTAGTTAGGGATTGGCAGAAGTCCCAATTCAAATAGTAAAGAAAACTCATTTGGAAATGAGAATAATTCAGATGGAATATTTAAAACAAGGCCATAACAAAAAACTGGGAGAAAATAAAAGACCAAAGGCCCCAAATAAATGTCTAAAAATTTACAAATAATTCAAAAGGAATTTAGAAAGAGTTCGGTTTTGAAACTAAATTGAAATTCAAATCTGAAAAGATTTAGAAATAAAAAATATAAAATATAAAAAGGTTGTCCTCCTCTCGATTGTACGGTTGTCCTTAAATTAATGTGAATGTTCGATTTAGCAAAAGGCCTGTAAATACATATTAAGCTCTTGGAGTAGACAACCACTTGAAAATAGGTCACCATTGATGTTTCACTCAAACACGAAGACTAGTTTTCTAAAATAAATTTGGTAAAATGTTAGTCCTCTCAAAGTGTTTATCATTAATCACCAAAACCAAATAGGGGTATAAGAGATGAACTTTCAGGACATTTATGTGTAAGCAATTATGTACTTGAGTGGGTTGGTGAGATGATTGATGGGGACTTGAAACTAATCCTTTCCTAAGTAGTTGGTGTGTTTTTACCTTGTCTCAATCATTTGCACATCACATATAGTAATTACCAGCCAAAAGTAGCGTGTATCCACTCCGTACATGTGTGGGTTGGTGTGGTGATTATCAGGGAGTTGGATTTGACAATTTCCCTAGGGTAGTTGGTAACTTTTGCCTTGTCTTGATCGTTTTACATGTCAGATATTATAAATTAACAACAAAAACTAGTGTTTCTACAATTTGACATTTTTTCTTTCTAAATTGGCCATATGCCCCTGTTTTTAGACACCAACATTTTTTTAAAAAGTTTCTATGTGCCCCTTCATATATTTTTGTCATGTTCAATGAGTAAAATTCTTAATTTGCCAAGAGACTAGTACATATTTTTCATGCATTTGCCATGACCAATAGATCATTCATTTTAAAGTTGCCATGTCACTTGTACTCTGTTGTTTTCTAAATTTGCTATCAACCAGGGAACAAAAACAAATCTAAAGTACTTCCTGCATTTGCCATGATCTACACAACAAATTCTTAAAAAGTTGCCATGTCACTTTGTACTATGTTTTTTTTTTCTAAATTTGCCATAATTTAGTGAAGAAAATGTCTACACTAGGACTTTTTTGGTAATTGTGTACTACTGACATGACATATTTTACTTAAAATCTACAATCATGGCAAATTTTTGATAACATTTTTTTTTAAAAAAAGTTGCCTTCTGCCCTTTTTAGAATTTTTATATATTTTCACCAAATATGCGACTAGTTGATCATGCTTTTTCTTCGTAGCCCCGTCGAGTGATCACATTGTTCTTAAATACGGAGAAGAAACACTTCCTCTTCATGCATTGTTGGTTGGAGTTGAATGTGCATCCCAAGTGGCTCAATGTCATTGTCAATTCCGTCAAGACTGCCGCCATGCCCAACGTTGGTGAAGATGGTGATCCAACAAAAAGAGACTTTGCTTCGGCCAAAAGGATGGGTAGGAACCGGGGAGGAAGTGTAAGAAGAAGAAAGAGAAGGGAGAAAGGCAACGACCAAGATAAAGGAGATGTTCTAGGATATCATGACGAAGAAGTAAGAGACATGCGTCAAGTGTAATGACGTGAAGGAGGAAAAAGGGACGAGAGGTTTGACAAGTTCAACGTGGTGCAAGAGAAGATGATCAACTCCAAGAGAAGAAGGATGAGCTCGTGGTCGCTTCGGAGGACACCAAGATGTTAGACCATCAAGATCTCGGACTTCGATCCCGCGGCAAAGATATCACAAGCCTACCGCGCTAGGATGTTGAAGAGCTTGGCGACCGATTTGGACCAGCCCGCAGCATAGTGAAGAATTTTACACGAACAACCGGTCTGGGAAACAATAAAATAAGTTTTTGCACGATAACTAGACTGACAATTTTTGGGATCGATCGCATGTACAATACTTATGAACATCCAGCGCGTTTTGGTTGTGATTGCATATCTTCACATTGTACTATTGATCATATATGCATGTCAAATGGAGGAGGCCGAGCCTGGGACGAACATGTGACGCATCAGGTTGGATGGCCGGCTCCGGTATCACTGTCCGTGAACACGTCCAAACGTGTCCGTAGATACCTGGGTGTTTGTTTCAATGGACGGGTTGGACATACCCTAAACCACTAAGTTCTATCTTCTCTCCCCCACTCTTCCGTATACCATGGCTCAGCTTCCTTCACATCGCCCGTGGTAAAATTCATCCCTTTAACTCAAAATTAGATGGCAAATCTGCAAGATTTTGGATGGCAAATCACCACTTACCTTCATAATATCTCCAACATTATCTAATTTTTTTGTCATGGCAAATTTCTAAAATTGCATCTAGATTTTTTTTTTAACATAGTACAGACGCAAGCGCTCATATACACACGCATACACTCATCCCTATGAACGCATACACGCACACCATACCCCTATGAGCACCTCCGAAAGACTGGACCGGCATATCATCTTGAAATTTACGAAGTCACCGTAGGCACCTCGTCATCGACGGAAACGTCTTCTCCCACGAGCATCAGAATTTGAACCCTGATGGGCTGGGAATACCACAGTCCCTCTAACCATCCAACCACAGGTTGATTTGCAAATTGCATATAGATCTGAGGCGAGAGAAGAAGGGTCACGCTGGGTCTGACCTAGAGCGAACGTCTTTTCCCCTCGGATTTGTTCGCCTGCAACTTTGCGTCGTCTCTGTCCACGCAGCCGTTGGTTTCTTTCCGAGTTGCGTCACGCGCGCATGGAAACACATAAACACTGTTGGCGGTGCGTCGTGCCGTGCCGTGCCGTTCCCTGCTTCTCTGCCGCCGCAGCGAGGGATCATGGACGCACACGTGCAGCTGAGTTGTGGAGCACGCCACGACGCATCACCGGCTACCCTACCTTTTCGTGCGAGACGCGCGCGCATCACCGCACCGGACTCTTGCAGTGCGCCACGCCTGAAGCAGTGGCCCGTCGCAGGCGGGTAGGTAGGCGCACGCAGGCGGCGGTACGCCACATGGCACGAGCCCGCCGCGCCAAGTAGCAGAGCCGCCAGCCGCGAAGGTCTATTTCTGCAGTTTAATTCGCTCGCCGCCGTCGTTTGTGTTTGCAGCCACACATACGTCTTCTCTCTGGCCCGTTTCGAGAATCGAGACCCTTTGCATGTAGTACGTCGTGTGGCCGGCTAGCTGTGGTTGGTTTTGTGCATGAGCCAGCCGCTCTCACAGACCGAACATATTGACACTGCAATTCTGGTCAAACGGAACTTACTTTCAACATCACCTAACCGAAATTGAAATTGACTAGATCGACGAAACACTATTTTATTCGCCAGCTTCGTTCTAGTGGAAGTGACCTCACGGGAGCGGGTGACTTCGTCTGCTTCCACTTGAGGTTTGACGCGATCTACATACCACTTGGCTTCTTGAACGCAGGCGACGACCACAACCTTGTAGTTTTCCGTGACTGTGACTTCTACTTCTGCCATGGCGGCTTGGTACTGGTAGGTCTGATGATTGATTCAGCCTCTCAGGGCGCTTTGGCGTGGACCCTCTTGGAGTACCGCCATGTTCTCTCTTAGTACTTCCTTTCAACGGCTCCTCTCAGATCTCGCCGAGGAAGGGTCCTTAAGGAGGGCCCAAACGTGACATGGATCTAGAAAGGTGGGCGCGGAGTTAAGATAGTGGGCGGAGAGGAGGATGGCTAAGCACTACTAGGAAAAACCTTAAACACATAATCTTAGCAGCAGCGCGCTTCAGGGGTAGGCGCTACTGCTAATTAGCAGCAGCGAGGGAAAACAACCGGCACTACTGCTACTGATTTAGCAGTAGCGCGGTATGTCGGAACCACGCTGCTACTAAAGTCGGCCGACAGTTCCGCCAACCTAGGTTGGTAGCGCGGTCTATATAAGCGCGATGTTGATAAAGTAGTAGCAATAGCGCGCCTTTTCCTGTACGCACTACTGCTAATTGTCACTTTTTTGAAACTGGCTACATGGCGGGACCCACTTAGCAGTAGCATGTGTGTCATAAGCGCGCTGCTGCTACGCTTATAGAAGTAGCACGGTTTATGACCAGCGCTACTGCTAAGACGCATCATATGCCACCTTTTTCCCTCCCCTCCCCCTCCCCCATCCTCTCTTCCTCACTTTCCCCTACCTCCCACCTCCTCTCTCCCTCACTTTGCTTCTTCCTCACTACTTCTCCCCCCATTACTCTCCTTCTTCTACCTACCTTTCTCTCTCTTTATTGCTTCTAGCTAACTTACACCACCTCCATTAATGCATCTCCTTTCTCTTTTTCCTCTCCCTCCACTAGATAGTTATCTCCTTCCCCAACTAGCTTGGTAGATCTACCCATTTAATAAAGTGAGCTATGTACCTCCCTAACTAGATCTAGCCATCTCAAGAAGTAAGCTTTGTCCACTTTTGATCATTCCCTAGGTGTGTGGTGACACCGATCGACATCATCATCACCGTGCTCGATCTCGAGATAGGTGATTAAAAATTTGTGCTTTTGCAAGAATGGAAATATGTGTATGTGTGCCATATGACATAATCGCATGATATGATGGAAATTGTGTGTGTGGCTTGAGTTGCCGCCGAATTGTGCTTGAGTTGCCTATGTTTTGCCGAAATGTCGATTTATTTCCGTTTCGACGAATTTCGGGCAAACTCTATATGTCCTATTTTTAGGGAAGGTCATGCCGAATTTTTGTATGATTTTGATGCATGCACACATTTTTATAATCAAATTGTCTATTATTACCGTGCAGGCGTTAATGATGGTCAGTGGAACGATGGTGGACAGGTGGTTGCGGTCGGTGCTGCAGGACATGAAAGAAAATAACTCACAGAGGTTTTATGTTCGTTTCGAAGATGCAAAGGAAAAGTTTGGCTCGACCCCTATGACGATGGTCGTGTCGAAGCGCACCTGCTCATGACTGGTTTCATGGATAGCTATACTCGGTGGATAATTGAAGATGAGGATGATGATGTTGAGGACGCCGACGAGGCAGGCAATGACGACATGGGGCAAGACGAAGAGATGATCGACAATGACGCGCGGGGAAGAGGCAGGACATGGCGGAGGAGAAGGGGCCGGACATGGCGGCGGAGAAGGGGCCAGACATGGCGGCGGAGAGGACGTGGACTCCATGTCGCAGAGTTCGTTGGTACTAAGTTCAATCGTGCGGGACCCTCATGTTCAAGCACTACTTCACAAGGAGACGAGTACTGAGAGAGCTGCTTCTAGAGAGGAGGCTAAGCTGCGGCAACTGGTGGTAGACTCAAACACTCCATTGTATGATGGTTGCAATCCTGAGGTGACCCGCTTGAGTTTCATGCTCCAACTCCTAAAGACGAAGGCTAAAAACAAATGGACCGACACTAGCCTCGATGAGCATCTCAAGTACCTAAAGGATGTTCTTCCCGCGGGGAATCTATGTCCTACTAGTGTGGATGAGGCCAAGAAGATTGTGTGCCCTCTTGATCTGCCACACGTTAGATACCATGCATGCATCGATGATTGCATAATTTATCGGAAGGAGCACGCAGAACAAACAAGCTGCCCGGTGTGCAATGCTTCGTGATACAAGAAGGCCGGGAAGAAATCTCCCTAGAAAGTTGTATGGTGCTTACCGATCACTCCCCATCTCCAGCGGTATTTTGTAGATCCCAAGGAACCAAAGCTCATGCGCTGGCACGCGGAGAGGAAGAAGCCCGAGGATGGAGATGATCCGAAGCTGAGACACGTCAAGGATGGAAGCCGGTGGAGAGCGTTGAACGACTTCTATCGTTATTTTGAATGTCATGCAAGGAAAATCGTGCTCGGCACGTGTACCGATGGCATGAATCCATTTGGCAACCAGAACACCAACCATAGAACATGGCCCGTGTTTGTATGAATGTACAACCTTCCCCCTGGTTGTGCATGAAGTCGAAGTACATTCACATGAGCATGCTGATTCAAGGGCCAAAACAACTAGGAAATAATATTAATCTATATTTTGGGCTACTTCAAGAGGAGTTAGACACGTTATAGAAGACACCGGCCAAGACATGGGACGCCAACAAAGGCGAGTATTTCTACATGAGAGTCGCGCTGATCACGTCGGTGCACGACTATCTCGGTTATGGATATGTCGCAGGCCAGGTGTGCCATGGATATTGCGGCTGCACGCGGTGCATGGATGATACGACGTCTCGGCATCTAACGTTAAGGAAAGAGGGTGGGTCTGGGAAAACTATGTACATGGGGCATCGAAGATGGCTCGAGAAGGATGACCCATGAAGAAACCGTGGAGATCTATTCAATGGTCACGCTGAGCATCGAGGACCTCCACGTAAGCGGAGCGGCACCGAAATCGATGAGCTGTTGGAAAACTGGGAACAGTGCCCCACGCCGGGAAAGACGATGAAAAAGGTGCCGGAAGCGCTGCAGAAGGTATGGAAGACGAGGTCTGTGTTCTGGGACTTGGAGTACTGGCACAAACTCGACACACCTAATTGCCTTGATCAAATGCATATCTGTAAGAATGTCCTTGAGAACTTGCTCGCGACACTGTTGAACATCCCAGATAAGACCAAGGATGGGCCGAAGGCAAGAAAAGATTTGCAAGATTTGGAAATCAGGGAAGATCTGCACATGCCGCCCCGTAAAAAGTCAGACGAGACAGAGACGGAGACAGAGGCACGGGAGAAGAAGGGCAAAAAAGTAAAGGAAGAGGATTATTGCCCCCGTTCTTGCTTCATCTTAAGTCAGGCTGAGATCGATCAATTCTTTAAGTGCCTTACCGGAGCCAAAGTTAGTTTTGGTTACTATGGCAAGATAAGCAGATATCTAGACACGAACAAGAAAAGGTTCAGCAGGATGAAGTCCCGTGACTGTCATGTGATGATGACGCAAATACTACCTGTTGCCCTTAGAAGGATAATGGACAAGCACGTCCGTGACAAGCTTATTGGTCTCTGCAACTTTTTCGGCGTCATTTCTCAAAAGTCGATCCGTGTGAAGCAGCTTTGAAGGCTACAGGAGGAGATCATTGTGATACTGCTTGAGATGTACTTCCGCCCGCGTTCTTTGACATCATGGTGCATCTGTGTGTCCATATTGTGGACAACATAATAGACATGGGGCCGTCATTCCTGCACAACATGGTGCCATTTGAGATGATGAATGGGATCATCAAAGGATTCATTCGTAACATGTCCCGTCCGGATGGAAGCGTCGTCCAGGGCTATCTGACACAAGAGTGCATCTCTTTCTGTGAGAATTTTCTATATGGCGCGGACCAGCCGCCTGGTGTTGGTGTTGGTTTGCTCGTTAACAAGCATGATGGGAGGCTCGAAGGAGAAGGTCACTCCAACGGTCGCAGGGAACTGCACGTGGCATACTCAGATCGATGCAACGACTTTGACAGAGCAAACTTTGTAGTGCTACAACACCTAGACAAGGTAGATCCTTTTGTGGCACTGCACAAAGAAATTATCGCAAAGAAGTATCGTGACCAGGGGGTATGCAGGACGGACGCCAAAGTTACTAGAGAGCACAACTCCACTTTCCTGCATTGGTTCAAAGAGCATATTATTGCTAATCCCCCAGAAGAGGGCTCTAAGGATGGATTGCTCATATATGCCTTAGCATATGGCCCCTCACTCAACCTCGTCACCTATTAGGCATACGATATCAATGGATACATGTTCTACACGGAGGCCAAAGATATGGACAGTGATGATCAGAACTCAGGGGTGACGATGGAGTGCATGACCGACAGCGACAGTAGTGCAACTGAGAGATTTTACAAAAGGGTCGAGGAGGTCTAGGAGCTTGACTACTCTTGACTGCACAACGCGACGATGTTCTGTGTCAGATGGGCTAAGAATGTCGAAAGAGAAAACCAGTTTTTCACTACCATGACCATACCTGACGCCAAGAGCGCTACCATGAATGCTATCAGAAAAAACGAGCCATGGGTACACGCTAAGCACGTGACACAATGCTTCTTCATAATCGACCCGTTCAATCTCAGTTGTGTTGTCGTGAGGAGAGGCAAAAGGAACATCATTGGAATGGATGGAGTCGCCAATGAGGAAGACTACGATAAGTACGACAACCCAATGAGGGAAGATGACGATGACAATGAAGTATATGTCAAAAGAAGAATCAATACTACATTACCTAAGAAAGATCATACTCCATGGAAAAGCAAAAGTCACAATGAGGGGCTCAATTATTCTTCAACGAACAAGAAGGGAAAAAAGCTCACTCAAAAACGAAAACGTCAACACTGAGGAACCGTACGTTATCGATCAAATGATGTAATATATATGTTCCCATTTTGTGTACACACTTGGCCATTATGCATTGGTCAAATGATGTAATATATATGTTCCCATTTTGTATACATACTTAACAGTCAAGTGATGCAAAATATATCGCCTTAGTTATATACATTGTATCACCTTCCCTTCGTTCACTGCTCTCGGAAAAAAGGAAAAGAAAATAAAAGAAAAGGGAGAGAAAATAAAGGAAAAGAAAATAGAAGAAACAAACAGAAAGACTGCTATAGGTAATAGCAATAGCGCTTTCTACAGGAAAACGCTATCGCTATCTGGAGTAGTAGTAGCGCTTTCTGAAGTAAACACTATAGCTATCTAAAATAGCAGTAGCGCGTTCTTCGCAAAAGCGCTATAGCTAACTTAGCTATAGTGCGTTTGCCGGAACGCGCTACTGCTATCTCGACATAACCCCCAAAATCCTCACTCCCTCTGCTTTTTTCCGCCTCTGCTTTTCCCCCAAATCCCCCCTCTCTTCCACCGCGTCATTGCTATCAGAGCCCTCAACCCCAGCGCTCGCCCCTCGACCCCGGCGCTCGGCTCCGTCCCGACGCTCGCCCCCAACCCCCGCGCTCGCCCCCGTCTCCCCCGACCCCGGCACTCGTCCCCGCCTCGCCTCGCTATCATGCTGTCTCCCCCGACCCCATCTCTCTTTGCCCTCTGTAAGCCCTCTCCCCTCCCATCTTCTCTGCTATTTAGTGCTAATTAGTATGAAATAGTATGAACCCTAGGCCATATTTTAGTGTAACAAAAAACAGAATTGATTATATATGTTTCTTGCATTTTTTAGTTAAAGCAATTGTTGTTATTTAAATTTTATAGTGCTAATTAGTTAATTAGAATTAGTATGAAACCTAGGACAGATTAGTTAAAACAATTTTTGCTATTTAATTTTTTAGTAAAAGCAATTGTTGCTATTTAAAAAAACAAAACTTGAAGTGGACAGATTAATTCTATATTTTAAAAAACATGACTTCTTGCATTTATATTTTTCTTCAAGTTCTATATTTTTCTTCCTTTTATATGCGAATTTGAAGTGGACATGTGATATGTGGACATGTGATTTGGACATGTCATATTTGGAATTTGGACATGTGATGTGCAGGGCAAATGATCCGAGTGGCCTATGTTTCGCCGGAATGTTGATTCATTTCCGTTCCGGTGAATTTCAAGCGCTCGGTATGTCCACTTTTTAGCAAAGGTCATGCCGAAATTTTCCGTGAATTTTGGCATGACTTGTGCTAGAAAGTAGGCATATCGAGTGTCGGGAGTTGCCAGAACGACATTCCGGCAAACATAGATCTTTCTTTATGTCACTTCTCATTCTTTTATAGTTTTAGAATTAAACAACGAGACTTAATCATAGGAAACATGTCGAACAACAAAGAAACCGGGCCTTCTGACCAAGATGCACACAAGATGGATTATGAGGGTGAACAAGAGTACCTCGACTATTTGACTTCTAAGCAAAGTCAAGGTTTGCAGGTCGTCCTTGATGATGGTACTGACGCCGACATCGACACCGATGGCGCTGGCACCGATGGCGGCGCCGAGACCGGCGGGGAAGGTACCGGCGGGGAAGGTACCAGCGAGGAAGGTACCGAAGGGGAAGATACCGGCATCGATACCAGAGAGAAGAAGCAGAAGAAGCAGAGGATACGAAAACCTAACAAACTCGGCATGGGATGACTGATGGTCACACAGATGGCACCTGGCAAGTTTGAGCTATTAGAGCCGGAAGAATCTCTCAAGTGCTATGGGAACCAAGTAGGATGCATCCTACGGGAATGCGTGAGCATCAACAATGATGACTTAAGGAGTAAAGAACATTTGAGGCAGTTGCTCCTGACAAAGTTGCACAAGAGATTCAAGTTCCCCGACCGAGATGATAGCATAGAGCAACCGTGGGGTGATCCGAAGATGAAAAAGATTAACAATCACGCCATGGGCATGTTCAACAATGATTTGGCCTCTTGGAAAGGGAGGGTGAAACGAGCTATTGAGGCTGAGGAACCCCTGTCCAAGATTCTGGAGGAAAATCTGACACCTGCAGAAGAAGAGTTTGAAAAGTTCAAGGACACTTGCGCTACCGAGGCAGCCAAGGCTAAGGCTGCAAAATTCAAGAGCCTTCAGCAAAGGAACACGGGGAAGCATCGCCTCGGAAGCCGTGGCTACCTTGGCAAAAGGCCCATATGGATAAGGAGGACGCGGAACGTGAAGCCGCGGGTCTCCCAGACCCGTTCGCGAAGTTCACCAACCCCTTGGAGCATGACTTCATCAGGGCCCGCTACAAGTGGGACAAGAAAAAGAAGGTTTTTTACATGGACGAGATCACAAGGAGATTTATTAGATTACTGGTAATTATTCTTTTACCACCTTACATTTAGCTCCTGGCCAAGTCAACTACACATTCGTAAACATTTCAGGTTCCTTCTATAGGAGAAGCAACACCAGCTTGAAGCCGAAAGCCCTACTTTGCCGATGAGGCCCAAGTGGGACACCCCTCTCAACTGGGCCTTGAACGAACTTAAGGGACTTTCTTTGGGCCAGCGGCCGCAATATAGACGTGTGCACGGCGTCGGAGACGGCGCCATGTGGAAGGTGTTTTACAACGAGGGCTCGAAGGCCAAGAAGCAGAAAAAGAAGTTTAGTCAGGCGGACATTGATGAGAAGGTGAAGCTTGCGGTCGAGAAAAAAGCAGTTGAGGACGCGCAAAAAGCAGCTGAGGAGAAACATGATTTGCTAAAGCAGGCAGTAGATGCAGCTGTAAATGCCTGCAGAAATGATTTCACTACTAACTTGGTCACGGCTATCATCAACTGGACGAAGGAAAATCTAGACAAGACGGTACATGATTTCCCCATGCCCAGTTTCATCTGGAGCAACTCGGTGAACAACACCACCGCACCATCATCTGCTCACGCAACCGGGCCTGCTCTCGCACTCGCACCCGCACCCGCTCATAGCAGCCCGTCCTCAGTCTCTGGCACGCTAGACGGGCCTTCGTATTTGGCTGAGCTCGACGCCCTCACGGTAATTACATGTCGCACCAACATATATATCTAGAATATTCCATTTCCGTTGCTTGTCGGATGTTTTACCCCGCAGACATGTGTTTGCATGCCGATGAAACTCCGTGCACCATACTCTACTTGATCAAAGGCCAGAAGGTGGACATGGGAAAGGGGGTGATAACGAACCCCTTGCAACTCACGTTCCACAACCATCCGATTCCTGCTGGGCACTTCAGGGTTAACTTGTCCAGTGTGAAATCGGGGCACAAGGATTTGCCTCCTCCAGTACGGCTTCAGGGAGGGGACGACGAGACCCCGCTGCAGATAGGAAGCTGCAAGGGTTGGGTGCTGCTATGGCCGAAGAGTCTTCTTCGTCTGGAGCCGGCCGAGAGCACACCAATAACCACACATCAACAAGCATGTATGGAGACCACCACCCCGCCTACGCAACTACCAGCTCTTGTAGTGCCGGGTGAGAGCGGCGGATGACGTGATGAAGGGGGTCCAATAGTGGCTGATGTAATCGGCCCCGTAGAACAAAGAATGGATGATGAGATGGAGGAGACGGAGGACCCAATGGGTTTCCTCAATACAGGCGCCTATGAAGGTGACTTAGATATGATGAGTCAGCCATATGACGCATCGGGCTATCAGCATGCTGATGAGGATATGGATGATTTGCTCGGACAGGAACGTCCTAGCGGGGATTACAAGAAGTCTCTCTTCATGAAATCCTCACGGGACACGCTTGAAGATGCCGCCTCAACACAAGCTCAAATAGTCTGGGGTCGTACAGTTCTTAGCCCGGTAACACTGGGGCAGGGGTTAAGGAAGGGTCTAGAAGGTGTGCCCAAGAAAAAGGAGAGGAAGAGATCGGGGAAGATAGGCTCAGCTGTCTACAAACAAGCCAGAGCACATAGCAGCCAGACGGTGGATTCTGAAGAGGTATCCGTCGATACGTCTCCAACGTATCTATAATTTTTTATTATTCCATGCTATTATATTACCCGTTTTGGATGTTTATGGGCTTTACTTTACACTTTTATATCATTTTTGGGACTAACCTACTAACCGTAGGCCCAGCCCGAATTGCTATTTTTTTGCCTATTTCAGTGTTTCAAAGAAGAGAAATATCAACTGGAGTCCAAACTGAATGAAACCTTTGGGAGTGATCTTTTTGGAACAAACGTGATCCAGACGACTTGGAGTGGAAGTCAAGAAACAAGTTAGGCGGCCATGAGGGTGCCCGACGCGTCCCCTACAGGTGGGCGCGCCCCCCACCCTCGTGGCCCCCTCGAGCGTCCACCGACCTACTTCTTCCTCCTATATATACCCATGTACCCTGAAAACATCAGAAGCGACCACGAAAAACTATTTCCACCATCGTAACCTTCTGTATCCGCGAGATCGCAACTTGGAGCCTTTGCCGGCGCTCCGCCAAAGGGGGAGTCGATCATGGAGGGCCTCTACATCATCCCCAAGGCCTCTCCAATGAGTTGTGAGTAGTTTACCACAGATCTTCGGGTCCATAGTTATTAGCTAGATGGCTTCTTCTCTCTCTTTGAATCTCAATACAAAGTTCTCCTCGATCTTCTTGGAGATCTATTTGATGTAACTCTTTTTGCGGTGTGTTTGTCGAGATCCGATGAATTGTGGGTTCATGATCAAGTTTATCTATGAGAAATATTTGAATCTCCTCTGAATTCTTTTATGTGTGATTAAGTTATCTTTGCAAGTCTCTTCGAATTATCAGTTTGGTTTGGCCTACTAGATTGATCTTTCTTGCAATGGGAGAAGTGCTTAGCTTTGGGTTCAATCTTGTTGTGTCCTTTCCCAGTGACAGCAGGGACAGCAAGGCACGTATTGTATTGTTGCCATCGAGGATAAAAAGATGGGGTTTATATCATATTGCATGAGTTTATCCCTCTACATCATGTCATCTTTCTTAATGCGTTACTCTGTTCTTTATGAACTTAATACTCTAGATGCATGCTGGATAGCGGTCGATGTGTGGAGTAATTGTAGTAGATGCATGCAGGAGTCGGTCTACTTGTCACGGACGTGATGCCTATATACATGATCATGCCTAGATAATCTCATAATTATTCGCTTTTCTATCAATTGCTGGACAGTAATTCGTTCACCTACCGTAATACTTATGCTATCTTGAGAGAAGCCACTAGTGAATTCTATGGCCCCCGGGTCTATCTCTTATCATATAAGCTTTCAATCTACTTTTATTTGCATCTTTACTTTTCCAATCTATATCATAAAATACCAAAAATATATTTATCTTATCATATTATCTCTATCAGATCTCACTTTCGCAAGTGGCCGTGAAGGGATTGAAAACCCCTTTATTGCGTTGGTTGCGAGTTCTTGTTTGTTTGTGTAGGTGCGTGGGACTTTTGAGGATCCTCCTACTGGATTGATACCTTGGTTCTCAAAAACTTAGGGAAATACTTATGCTACTATTGCTGCATCACCATTTCCTCTTCAAGGAAAATCAATGCAAGCTCAAGACGTAGCAAAAAGGATTTCTGGCGCCGTTGCTGGGGAGGTCTTCACTCAAGTCAAGACATACCAAGTACCCATCACAAACTCATCTCCCTCACATTTACATTATTTGCCATTTGCCTCTCATTTTCCTCTCCCCCACTTCACCCTTGCCGTTTTATTCGCCCTCTCTTTTCCAATCTACTCTCTCTTTCGCTTGCCTTTTTGCTTGCTTGTGTGTTGGATTACTTGTCGCAATGGCACAAGATAATACCAAATTGTGTGACTTTTCCAATACCAATAATAATGATTTTCTTAGTACTCCGAGTGCTCCTTTTAATGATGTTGAGTCTTGTGAAATCAATGCTGCTTTACTGAATCTTATTATGAAAGATCAATTCTCCGTCCTTCCTAGTGAAGATGCCGCTACCCATCTAAACAACTTTGTTGATTTGTGTGAAATGCAAAAGAAGAAAGATACGGATAACGATATTGTTAAATTGAAGTTATTTCCGTTTTCACTTAGAGATCGTGCTAAATTTTGGTTTTCGTCTTTGCCTAAGAATAGTATTGATTCGTGGAATAAGTGCAAAGATGCTTTTATCTCTAAGTATTTTCCTCCCGCTAAGATCATCTCTCTTAGGAACGATATTATGAATTTTAAACAACTTGATCATGATCATGTTGCCCAATCTTGGGAAAGAATGAAATTGATGATTCGAAATTGCCCTACTCATGGTTTGAATTTATGGATGATCATACAAATTTTTTATGCCGGATTGGATTTTGCTTCTAGAAATCTTTTAGATTCGGCCGTGGGAGGAACGTTTATGGAAATCACCTTAGGAGAAGCTACCAAACTCCTTGATAATATTATGGCTAATTATTCTCAATGGCACACCGAAAGACCTACTAGTAAAAAAAGTGCATGCTATAAAAGAAATTAATGTTTTGAGTGGAAAGATGGATGAACTTATGAAATTTTTTGCTACTAAGAGTGCTTCTATTGATCCCAATGATATTCCTTTGTCTACTTTGATTGAGAATAATAATGAATCTATGGATGTGAATTTTGTTGGTAGGAATATTTTTGGTAACAATGCTTATAGAGGAAACTTTAATCCTAGATCATTCCCTAGTAATTCCTCTAATAATTATGGAAATTCCTACAATAATTCTTATGGTAATTTTAATAAGATGCCCTCTGATTTTGATAATAGTGTGAAAGAATTTATGATCTCTCAAAAGAATTTTAATGCCATGCTTAAAGAAAAATTGCTTAAAGTTGATGATTTGGCTAGGAACGTTGATAGACTTTCGCTTGATGTTGATTCTTTGAAACTTAGATCTACTCCTCCTAAGAATGATATAAATGAGTCTCTAAAAGCTATGATAATTTCCATTGATGAGTGCAAAGAAAGAACTGCTAAATTGCGTGCTAAGAAAGATTGCTTTGTAAAGGCATGTTCTTCTAGTTTCCATGAAAATAATGATGAAGATCTAAAAGTTATTGATGTGTCCCCTATTAAATATTTGTTTTGCAATATGAATCTTAATAATGATGGGACTGGAGATGAGTCAACTTTAGTTAAAAGGTGTCCCAATGATTCGGAGTTTTTAGATCTTGATGCTAAAATTGGTAAAAGTGGGATTGGAGAGGTCGAGACTTTAAATAGCATTGAACCCACTATCTAGAATTTAAAGGAATTTAATTATGATAATTGTTCTTTAGTAGACTGTATTTCCTTGTTGCAATCCGTGTTGAATTCTCCGCATGCTTATAGTCAAAATAAAGCTTTTACCAAACATATTGATGATGCCTTGATGCAATACTATGATGAAAAACTTAATTTGGAAGTTTCTATACCTAGAAAAATTAATGATGAGTGGGAACCTACTATAAATATTAAAATTAAAGATCATGAGTGTTATGCTTTATGTGATTTGGGTGCTAGTGTTTCCACGATTCTGAAAACTTTATGTGATATTCTAGGTTTGCATGATCTTGATGATTGCTCTTTAAATTTGCACCTTGCGGATTCCACCATTAAAAAATCCTATGGGAAGGATCAATTATGTTCTTATTGTTGCAAATAGGAACTATGTGCCCGTAGATTTTATCGTTCTTGACATAGATTGCAGTCTTTCATGTCCTATTATTCTTGGTAGACCTTTCCTTAGAACGATTGGTGCGATTATTGATATGAAGGAAGGGAATATTAGATTTTAATTTCCATTAAGGAAAGGCATGGAGCACTTTCCAAGAAATAAAGTCAAATTACCTTATGAATCTATCATGCGAGCTACTTATGAATCGAGTGCCAAAGATGGCACTACTTAAATCTATCCTCGCTTTTATGCCTAGCTAGGGGCATTAAACGATAGCGCTAGTTGGGAGGCAACCCAATTTTATCTTAGTTTTTTGCTTTTGCTTCTGTTTAGTAATAAATTTTTCATCTACCTTCTGTTTAGATGTGTTTTTATGTTTTAGTTAGTGTTTGTGCCAAGTAGAACCTATAGGATAACCTATGGTAATAGTTAATTTGATTCTGCTGAAAAACAGAAACTTTGCGCGCACGAAAATAATTTTAGTAATTCACAGAAACCCGCTTTTGCGTTGATTCTTTTTGATGTAGATCAATAGACAAATTTCCCAGGACTTCCTATTTTGGTAGGATTTTTAGAGTTCCAGAAGTATTCGAGAGTTACAGATTGCTACAGACTGTTCTGTTTTTGACAGATTCTGTTTTTCATGTGTTGTTTGCTTATTTTGATGCATCTATGGCTAGTATGTAGGGGTATGAACCATAGAGAACTTGGAATACAGTAGTTTTAACACCAATATAAATAAAGAATGAGTTCATTACAGTACCTTATGTGGTGGTTTTTCTTTCTTGCACTAACGGAGCTTATGAGATTTCCTGTTGAGTTTTATGTTGTGAAGTTTTCAAGTTTTGGGTAAAGATTTGATGGACTATGGAATAAGGAGTGGCAAGAGCCTAATCTTGGGGATGACAAAGGCACCCCAAGATATTCAAGAATAGCCAAAAGGCTAAGTTTGGGGATGCCCCGGAAGGCATCCCCTCTTTCGTCTTCGTCTATCGGTAACTTTACTTGGGGCTATATTTTTATTCGTCACATGATATGTGTTTTGCTTGGAGCGTCTTGTATGATATTAGTCTTTGCTTTTTAGTTTACCACAATCATACTTGATGTACACACCTTTTGGGAGAAACCCACTTGATTAGAATTTATTAGAATACTCTATGTGCTTCACTTATATCTTTTGAGCTAGATAATTTTTGCTCTAGTGCTTCACTTATATCTTTTAGAGCATGGCGGTGGCTTAATTTTGAAGAAATTGTTGATCTCTCATGCTTCACTTATATTATTTCGAGAGTCTCTTAGAACAGCATGGTATTTGCTATGGTTATAAAATTGGTCCTAGAATGATGGGCATCCAAGTTGGGTATAATAAAAACTATCATAGGAAGTGAATTGGATGCTATGATCAATTTGATATTTGATAATTGTTTTGAGATATAGAGGTGGTGATATTAGAGTCATGTTAGTTGGGTGATTATGAATTGAAAGAATACTTGTGTTGAAGTTTGCGATTCCCGTAGCATGCACGTATGGTGAACCGCTTTGTGATGAAGTTGGATCACAATTTTATTTATTGATTATCTTCCTTATGAGTGGCTGTCGGGGACGAGCGATGGTCTTTTCCTACCAATCTATCCCCCTAGGAGCATGCGCATAGTACTTTGTTTTCAATGACTTTTATATTTTCGCAATAAGTGTATGAGTTCTTTATGACTAATGTTGAGTCCATGGATTATACGCACTCTCACCCTTCCACCATTTCTAGCCTCTCTTGTGCCGCGCAACTTTCGCCGGTACCATACACCCACTATATACCTTCCTCAAAACAGCCACCATACCCTACCTATTATGGCATTCCCATAGCCATTCCAAGATATATTACCATGCAACTTTCCACCGTTCTGTTTATTATGAGACACATCATCATTGTCATATTGCTCTTTACATGATGTAGTTGACATCGTATTTGTGGCAAGGCCACCTTCATAATTTTCATACATGTCACTCTTGATTCATTGCATATCCCGGTACACTGCCGGAGGCATTCATATAGAGTCATATCTTGTTCTAAGTATTGAGTTGTAATCTTGAGTTGTAAATAAATAAAAGTGTGATGATCTTCATTATTAGAGCATTGTCCCAGTGAGGAAAGGATGATGGAGACTATGATTCCCCCACAAGTCGGGATGAGACTTCGGACTTTATAAAAAAAAGAGAAAGGCCAAATGAAAAAAAGGGAAAGGCCCAAAAAAAAGAAAAAAAAAGAAAAAATAAAAAAAGAAAAAGAAAAAATGAAATGAGAGAAAAAGAGAGAAGGGACAATGCTACTATCCTTTTTACCACACTTGTGCTTCAAAGTAGCACCATGATCTTCATGATAGAAAGTCTCCTATGTTGTCACATTCATATACTAGTGGTAATTTTTCATTATAGAACTTGGCTTGTATATTCCAATGATGGGCTTCCTCAAAATACCCTAGGTCTTCGTGAGCAAGCGAGTTGGATGCACACCCACTTAGTTTTTTTTGTTGAGCTTTCATACATTTATAGCTCTAGTGCATCCGTTGCATGGCAATCCCTACTCACTCACATTGATATATATTAATGGGCATCTCCATAGCCCGTTGATACGCCTAGTTGATGTGAGACTATCTTCTCCCTTTTTGTCTTCTCCACAAACACCATTCTATTCCACATATAGTGCTATGTCCATGGCTCACGCTCATGTATTGCGTGAAAGTTGAAAAGGTTTGAGATTGCTAAAGTATAAAACAATTGCTTGGCTTGTCATCGGGGTTGTGCATGATTGAATACTTTGTGTGATGAAGATAGAGCAACAGCCAGACTATATGATTTTGTAGGGATAACTTTCTTTAGCCATGTTATTTTGAGAAGACAGGATTGCTTGATTAGTATGCTTGAAGTATTACTATTTCTTATGTCAATATGAACTTTTATTTTGGATCATTTGGATCTGAACATTCATGCCACAATAAAGAAAATTACATCGGGAATTATGCTAGGTAGCATTCCACATAAAAAATTCTATTTTTATCATTTACCTACTCGAGGACAAGCAGGAATTAAGCTTGAGGATGCTTGATACGTCTCCAACGTATCTATAATTTTTTACTGTTCCATGCTATTATATTACCTGTTTTGGATGTTTATGGGCTTTACTTTACACTTTTATATCATTTTTGGGACTAACCTACTAACCGGAGGCCCAGCCCGAATTGCTGTTTTTTTGCCTATTTCAGTGTTTCGAAGAAAAGGAATATCAAACGGAGTCCAAACGGAATGAAACCTTCGGGAGCGATCTTTTTGGAACAAACGTGATCCATAGGACTTGGAGTGGAAGTCAAGAAACAAGCCAAGCGGCCACGAGGGTGCCCGGCAAGCCCCCGACAGGTGGGAGCGCCCCCCACCCTCGTGGGCCCCTCGAGCGTCCACCGACCTACTTCTTCCTCCTATATATACCCATGTACCCCGAAAGCATCAGAAGCGATCACGAAAAAATATTTCCACCGCCGTAACCTTCTGTATCTGTGAGATCCCATCTTGGAGCCTTCGTCGGTGCTCCGCCAGAGGGGGAATCGATCATGAAGGGCCTCTACATCATCCCCAAGGCCTCTCCGATGAGTTGTGAGTAGTTTACCAAAGACCTACGGGTCCATAGTTATTAGCTAGATGGCTTCTTCTCTCTCTTTGGATCTCAATACAAAGTTCTCCTCGATCTTCTTGGAGATCTATTCGATGTAACTCTTTTTGCGGTGTGTTTGTCGAGATCTGATTAATTGTGGGTTTATGATCAAGTTTATCTATGAGAAATATTTGAATCTCCTCTAAATACTTTTATGTGTGGTTAAGTTATCTTTACAAGTCTCTTCGAATTATCAGTTTGGTTTGGCCTAATAGATTGATCTTTCTTGCAATGGGAGAAGTGCTTAGCTCTGGGTTCAATCTTGTGGTGTCCTTTCCCAGTGACAGCAGGGGCAGCAAGGCACGTATTGTATTGTTGCCATCGAGGATAAAAAGATGGGGTTTATATTATATTGCATGAGTTTATCCCTCTACATCATGTCATCTTTCTTAATGCGTTACTATGTTCTTTATGAACTTAATACTCTAGATGCATGCTGGATAGCGGTCGATGTGTGGAGTAATAGTAGTAGATGCAGGCAGGAGTCGGTCTACTTGTCACGGACGTGATGCCTATATACATGATCATGCCTAGATAATCTCATAATTATTTGCTTTTCTATCAATTGCTCGACAGTAATTCGTTCACCCACGTAATACTTATGCTATCTTGAGAGAAGCCACTAGTGAAACCTATGGCCCCCGGGTCTATCTCTTATCATATAAGCTTTCATTACTTTTATTTGCATCTTTACTTTTCCAATCTATATCATAAAATACCAAAAATATACTTATCTTATCAAATTATCTCTATCAGATCTCACTTTCACAAGTGGTCGTGAAGGGATTGACAACCCCTTTATTGCGTTGGTTGCGAGTTCTTGTTTGTTTGTGTAGGTGCGTGGGACTTTTGAGGAGCCTCCTACTGGATTGATACATTGGTTCTCAAAAACTGAGGGAAATACTTACGCTACTATTGCTGCATCACCCTTTCCTCTTCAAGGAAAACCAACGCAAGCTCAAGACGTAGCACCCGTCAAAGGTGCGGCCATGTTCCATGTCACGGGCGAGCCGATGCTACCGCCGAAACCGCAGGAGGCACCATCAGGGGATCTCAGGAGACTGCACGACCATGTGTTGTCGAATGAGAAAAGCCTACTAGCCTCGAAGGATCCAGGATATCCGACATACGCAGCTCGTGTGCCTAAGGGGAAGTGCTACGTCGACACACGGCCCGCGGAGGTGTTCTTCCTGCAGTTCGACCATATCTTCGAGATGTTTCTGACAAGACGACTCGATTTTACAGTCGTCCACCTTTTTGCGCTACATATGAGCTCCGTCATGAAGAGAGAAGAAGTCTCGCAAATCTATGTGGTGGATCCGTACTACGTGCACGAGTCCTTCTTGAGTCTCGGCGACTCTAAGCGTGAAACTGCTAGGGAGTACCTCCAAAACTTCATGGTATAGAATAAGGACCAGGAAATTGTCCTCATGCCTTATCATCCAAAGTAAGTCATTTTTGGACAACCCTTTCGTACATTTCAATCATTCCTTCTCGCTCATATGGAGAATAATTTGAGGTGTCTTTTTCCCCGCAGCAACGGGCGCGCCGTCCTTATCGTTCTTTACCCGCGAGTCTCCCACGCCGTGTATTTGGACCCTACCAGAAACTACGAGAAGAAGGACTACACCCACATAATAAATATTCTAGATGATGCTCTCCAAGGCTTCAGCTTTAGGGGTGGCCACGTGTAGATCAGGAAACAAAGGAACAAGAAGATGGGTTTCGCGCATAAAACTAACTTATGCTGCATCCATGTCCCAAAACCAAGCAATAAAGATGGATTCTAGATCCTCCATCTCATGATTGAGTTCAACACGGATCACCAAAAGCTTCGCATCACAAACAGAAATGATGATCATATCCATAAGTGGGTAGAATCTCATGGAGAAGCGGATTATAAACTTAGAGATGACTTCCTTCACATCCAAAGAGACATTGCGACGATCATCATGAAAGAAGTCGTCGATGAGAAGGGGATGTTCCACCACGGCCCTATATCGCGAGCTGACGTCGGAACTCGCATAGGCATGCAACGTCATGACCTCACGCCGTTTAAGAAGCTAGGGTCCATCCTCGATGATATGGAATGATGGAACTTCTAGTGATTTACGATGCCGATGATGATGATATGTGTCGGTTGAACTTGTATACTTTATGTAGCGATGAAACTTTATGATGTCCACGGTCCCTGCCGAACTTGTGTAACGCTACTTTGTTAGTTTGGGTACGATGACCTGCGTACCTCTAGTTAATTAGTTTACGTAATGTATGTTGCATCCAGTTGCTAACCTTTTTTTTTCGTGTTGCTCTAGTATATTTTATTGCATATGATTGTACATTCTCTTGATGAAGATGCATCTCTAACAGGTACCTAGCTTCTTGATGGTGAGGTGGCAGTGCTATGTCGTGTACAAAGGGAAGGTTCGGGGGGTGTACAACGAGTGGCCTGAGCATCAGGCGCAAGTGAATGGGGTCTCGGGCGCCATCTATAAAGGCTTCAAAAGCAAACAAGAAGCAGAAGCTAATTACTTGAGGTTCAAGCTAGCGCGAGAGAGGACTCGTAACCGCCGCCTCATGTACTGCATAGTTCCGCTCTCACTCATAGTGATAGCTCTTCTCGCGTATATCATTGTTTAGATGGATGGCGATGTAGTAGCAAGTATTCGAGACTTGTATCGCTATTTTTGAAATGATGACGAGAGACCACTTTCTATTGGATGATGATTATGATGATGACCACCTTGTATCGCTATGTATATGCTATGATTACATTTATATGTGTATGATATGCTAGAGATTATTGTATAAAGCCCAAAACAAAATTCAGCAACACAAAATGTGGAGCAGATTTTTTTCTTCAAAAAACTAATAACAGTAGCGCGGGGTATGGCATTAGCAGCAGCGAGCTCTTAGCAGTAGCGCTCTTTGAATAAGGGCGCTGCAGCTATTATCAGCAGCGCGTGTTCCAAACAAACGCTATTGCTATCCCTAGTTAGCAGTAGCGCTGGTCAGGCCGCGCTACTGATAAGCATTAGCTGTAGCGCCGTATCAATAGTGCGGCCACCCGCGCTACTAATAAGCATATAACCCGCGCTACTGCTAGGCTTTTCTCTAGTAGTGAAGTGTGGCGGTGATGGGGATACTACGGTTTGTGTGTGCACCCTAGCGGGACAAGGGGCCCAAAAAGGGGCACTCCAATGAAAAATGTCACATGCAGGCACAAAACAAACACAATTAGGTGGGACACGTGTTGGTCATTAATGGGTGTGTTTCTCCCCTGGAAATCACAGTTGCGGGATCGGTACGGGCGACTGTACCATTCAAACAGTGAAGAAGAGAGGCATAGGTTCCGCCCGCACTGGCGGCTGAGTTTGGAGCGCGATCCAAAACGATGCCCAAGCGTACGACCCACTATTTGAACCACGCTCCATAACTTTCTTCAAAAGTTGTTTGGCGACTCTGTTATACCCTTTTGTGCTCTGAACATCATATTAATGGTTATTATGGAGTTTTCGAGCCTATTTTGGCAACACTGTTAGAGTTGCTTTTAGACTATTGGATCATTGGAAGTTTTCGAGCCTATTTTGGCAACATTGTTAGAGTTGCTTTTAGACTATTAGATCATTGGAAGATTTTTCTCATATAGAGATAGTAATTTGTTTAAGAGAAATCCATTTTAATTCCTATAGTATGGTGTTAGGGTCTGTTTTGTACCCTGTATATGAAACCATCCATATTACACCCCCCAAACTTCCTAAAATTTCAACAGTAGCTTGGTTTTAGATAGTGGTTTCGCATTGTGGTGTTCCGTACAAAAACATACATGTAAGAAATAACAGGAATTTATAACGTGCAAAACTTTGTATCGACTATGATTATTTGTATCATGTCCACACACAGCTAGAGGCAATTTTTTTTGTTATATTTGGTTGCATTTTTATAGATCGCCATCCCCTATGTTTCAAAATTTCCAATCTTTTTATGAAACATAAAAAATGCCTAACCACACTAAATATTTTTGGTTAGAGTTGTAGAGTGGTTTTGTATTTTGAAGTTCTTCTACAAACTAAGACGATTCATGGGTACGCTTAAACCTATAAATTAATAAAAGAATCATTAGCGAATATGTCACATATGTTCCATACAAAAGAAACATGGATCTCTCTTATCATTTTTGGACATGGCTTTCTTTAATTTATTCTTATGGGTTGTTGTTTGTAGCATTCTATACATTAGTGATATCTCTTGGTTTCCACATCGTGGCATGCATAAAGCTCTAAGTATTACAAAGTTTTTCAGAACTCGGCCTAAAATAGAAAACAAGACAAACACCGGCAAACTAAAAAATTATACAAATCCATGTACAAGAGAATCTGGGACGGCTCCCCTTTTCCCAATCATTTTCTAGTATTGTGAGAGTTGTGCCAAAAAAGGCGGCCCGACACCTCCTTTTCGCCAATTTTTTTTTTGTGATCACCATACATTACTCAACCCCCCACCCCTTTATATAGGGGGGTTGCCTCATCGTCGTCACCGACTCTACCCCAATACCTGCTTCAATACATGGTATGTCATCAAACTATCACCAATGCCCACTGCGCCGCCACTGTTGTCACTGCCGAGCAGTATGCCTCCACCACCGTTCTCCATCGTGGTCTCCAGAGATATCTCATTGACAAGTGGGACCCATATGTCAGGTTTAGTATTGTGGATCAGTTTATTAGGGAATTGCAAAAGCACCACACCTAAAAAGCTCAACAAATTTATTGAGAGAGCTCAAATAACCATTTAATGTTGAAGATTTATTGGGGAGCTGTTGAAGATACTCAACATGATGGTAAAAGATCGGGTGAGTCTACCGAGGATCTCCCTGCTAACGCATATAAGGACCGACATGTTGTCATACAATGCCTAGTTCTCGAGCCTCTCGACCATGCTAACCAAGATTGAAGCTAATGTCACCACGCATAAATAACCCATGTGGGGATTGAAGACCATTTTCTTGTCAAATATAACAACATGTATATATTGTACTTTGACTGTTCAAGTAGCTTTGAACTTTAACTTTTCAGTTCTCAAGACAATATTTTTTGAATTTGGCAACGGGGTGAGGGGGGGGGGGTGTTTCAACCAGTTTATGTGAGAAACCGGATCAAAAAATCATGATCCAGTTTATGTGGGAAACCGGACCAAAAATCTGAACAAGTTGACTGTGTTACTCGTATGGTTCTTAGTACAATATGGATCAATACTTACGAAATTGTGATAAAAAAATGTTTTTCGGGTCACTAGAGTCTTGCAAAAAAAAGCAATAAGAACGAATTTTGAATATGAGACAGACGATATTAATTATGTAACATCTCTCAAAACATTATGCAACATAATCATTGTATGAATTTCTTATTGACCCAAGAGTTGGACCGTCAAACTATAGCACGGTTACATTTTGAAATTCAATCATTTCACATGATAGTTACTGAGGGCTTCGTGCAGTCGCCCTCCGTATTCAAGCAATTGAAATTCCCAGCCGGCCCATCCCGTATCTTTGGTTGGTGACACCAACCAACACCCGACTTGGTAGGTGTCCGGGTATGCAGTGTGGTCGTTCTTGGTTGGGCTAGCAAAGTTATTCTCACACTACATATCAGTTGCCGGCAGACCGAAACAGCACTAGGACTACCTCTCTGAAGGCAGCCATTGCTGTTCAGATTTCCCTCACCGGTATGGAAAGACTTGTAATGACTAGTGCCCTACTCAGTCGGGTCAGGATGATGGGTGCTGCTGCCAGATCAACGGGTGTTGTTGTTGAAAAGAGCAGTGATAGTGTTAAACAGGCATTTGTTTTGACAGGTAAAGGCATCTCCAACGACAACCCGTAAATTTACTCTTGCATCTGTCCGTGGACACAGACGCGGAAGGACGACATCCAACATTAGCCGCATACATCCGGCTTTTTTTTCAAGTCCAGATGATCAAATAGCCGCATGCAAAGGCTATGTTGCATGGATATTTGAATATGTATCGAATACGTGATGCAGGGATACGCTCGATATGCCAATTTTCTAAAAACTAGAATACGTGAATGCATTTATATATGTTAATTATTAAAAAAATGGAAAAAAAGAGGAGCTTCCATGTCAAAGCATGCCTCAATAGGATTACCCCTCCTTTTCTTTGCACTTGGTCCTCATTCCATCAGTTTGCAGTGAGATTTCCCTAGGTTTGCTGCTCTCAATCATTGCATCGGCTTCTCTTGCTCACCTTTCAACTGAACAAGAACATCGATAGTCACCTTTTGACATGAGCTCCCCAATGTTAAGAATCTTCAAAAAGTGCACCTTTACTCTAAAGGAGATTTCACATCGAACGAGGGGTTTCACGTATCCAAAGTGTATTGCAGCAGTATTCGAGGAGTATCAAACATTATTTTCTTTTTTAAAATAAAAAAATCGAGGGATACGTACCGAGCTGTATCGGGGCAGTATCCGGCAGGATACATGTGCTTTCTGAAGTATCCACACAACGTAGTGCCAAGGGTACATACGTTCAAATAGCCCCATGCAGCACTAGTATCCGACCCATTATAACAGTATGCACAACCATTCTGTTACAAACCTTCTTGGAAGGTTCCAATCCATTTTTCCTTCTAGAAGATTTCAAGTCGTCTTTCTATTGGTTTTTTCTCTATATTTTGTTGATTATTATGATTCTTTCAGTTTTATTTTCTGGTTTTTTGTTTGTCATTTTGTGTCTTTATTTTTCATCTTTTTTGTTTTTCACATAAATTTGAAAATAGTCCAGAATATAAGAAATTGTTTTTTTGTGAAAAAACGTTTTGAATTCCAAAAATTTGTTAATATTTCCAAATTTTGTGCGCATTTTTCAAAAATATTCATAATGTCAAATTTTGTTCATATTTTGAGAAAATCCAAAATTTGTAGAAAACCGCTCACATTTTTGAAAATTATTTGAAATTCTTCACAACTTTCTACAAATATTAAATTTTATATTTATATTTTTTGGGTGAATTTCCAGTTTTTTTTCACATTTTCGTAAAAATGCTTAAAATTATTCGTTACCGTAAAACTTCAAAATTTTACAAATTACGGAATTTTTACAAAATTTATGTTCACTCTGTTCTGTTTTTATGCTCAAATTGTTGGATCGCGAGTTACAGTAAAGCGCCCCAGTATTTTATGAGCTTTTTCTTAAGGGTGTATTTTGACGAACTACAGTACTTTTGCGATCTATAGTGAACCAATGGGCTGGGCCAGTTGGTTGCCCGGATGTGTGTTCAGGATGTCCCCAAATACGGGGCGCCCCTATATCACGCTTATAGCGAGACTAAGGGAGTCCTCGCGTCGGAGCCAGATGCGCTGGCCCAGGCACGCGGGTGTCCACACCCTCGTTTTTCTCTTCAAGTTTTACGATTTTGATTATTCATTTTTTTACTTTTAATTATATTTGCAAATATACTAAATGTTTGTGTTACAAAAATCAATATGAAAATATTTTATAAAATGTTCAACAAGTTTAAAAATGTTAAATATTTACGGAAAAAATATTTCTCATGCATACTAAAAATATACGATGCGTGTGAAAAAGTTCATAATGTATTTTAAAATATTAATCAAAAAATTGAAAAAATGTTAAATTTAAATAACTTTTTAGAAAATTTTAATGAAGCATTTGAATAATGTTGAATGTGTATAAGAAAAAAGTTGACCATGTATTCAAAAAATGTTTATCATGTATTTGGAAAATGTTAGACAAGCTTTTGAAAAATGTAAAATATGTATAGAAAAAATGGATACAAGAGACGTAGAATGAGAACCAAAAGTAACAAAAAACAAAAACAATCAAAATAAAAAGAGAAATAAGAGAAATCAAGAAAAAAGAAAACGAAAAAACCTAGAAACAAGTGTAAAAAGAATGAAAAAAATAATGAAAACCGCTAAAAAAAAGGAAAAACAAACCATTGAAAACCAAAAAAAAAGTGAAGGAATAAAGAAGAAAAATGGGAATGCGAAGAAACATAAGTTATATCAAAGAAAAACAAAGAAAAAAAAGAAACCAAGAAGAAAATATATATATATCAATGTAGAAAATGTAATCGAAGAAAAATGAAGAAAAAGTAAAGAAAAACCCCAATGGAAACCGGGGAAAAAAGAATCAGGATTTATTCAAAGAATAAAGAAAAACGAAAAAACACCGGGGATAAAAAGAAAACTAATCAAAGAAAAACAAATTTTAATGAAAAAACCCGGGGTAAACTGAAGCTACTGTGAAATGCAGCGATTAAACCACAGCGAGCGAATAACTGCGCTAATTGGCCGGCCCATTGGCGATGTGCCAGACACGAGAGGTTGTTCCATTTTGCTACATGTCAGATATAGCTCTTGCACCCAAATAGGCACCCAAACGCACACTCGTGCGCACTGATGGACCGGACCTCATTAGCCATTACACTATTCATTTTCCTGGGTTTTTGACCATTAGAAGCTTTTGGTCCGGTTCAAGTTTAGTTTTTTCGTTTTATCTTTCTTTGTTTCTCTTATTGTTAGAATCTTTTAAAAATGTTCCCTTTATCTATTTTTCCTTATTTTGAAACAATGTTTGTACTTTCCAGAAATGTCACGATTTGAAAAATAGTTCAGAATGCCAGATTTTTTAAATAAAATCTGCAATATAATAAAACTTCGAAGTTTTAAAATAGTTTAGTTTTCTAAAAAATGTCTAAAATTACAATTTTTCCCAAAATTACAAAAACTATTCTTATTTCAGGAAAAATAATTTCGTTCCAAAAAATTGTTTGCGTTTCTAAAAAATATTATGAATTTCCAAAAAATGTTCAGGTTTTTGAAAAAAAATCCTAGAAAAACTAACAACTTGTCGGTACAGTATCCCAATCAAAGTCGCCATAGTATGGTGAACCGAAGCGCTATTATAGGCTGGACTGAGCCTCCATATTGCACCGAATGCAGATCCTATATGGCTTGTAGGGCGCCCCCTAGCGTCGTGGCGCGTACCCCCCATCTCACCTGCGCGCCTTCTTGGCTTGCCCATGTGGGGCGTGAGGTCCCCTAGTTTTTTTGTTTACTTTTTTTTCTCTTTTCCTTTTTCTTTTTTCATTTCCTTTTCTTTTCTGTCTGCATTTTTCTTTCATCTTTCTTCTTCTTTACTTTTCACTTTTTTTGCAAATTATTTTTCAAATTTGCGTACACTTTTTTGTTCATAGAATTCAAAAAATGTTCATCATTTAAAAACAAATGTTCAACAATTCAAAAAATGTTCATCGAATTCAACTTTTTTATTCATCGTATTTAAAAAATGTTCACCAAAGTTCGAAATATGTTCACCAAAGTTCGAAATATGTTCACCGAACTAAAAAAATGTTCATTCAATTCATATTTTGTTCACCAATTTCATTAAATGTCCGTTGAATTCAATTTTGTTTGTTTATCTAATTTAAAAAATGTTCACCCATATTCAAAAATTGTTCACTGACCTAAAAAGGTTCATTAAATTCAAATTTTGTTCGTTGTTTTGTAAAACCGTTCATCGAATTAAGTTTTTTGTTCATGGAATTTTAAAAATATTCACCAAATTTGAAAATTGTTAACAAACCTAAAAAATGTTCATTAAATTCAAATTTTTTTCATCATTTCCAAAAAAGTTTATCAAATTTAATTTTTTTCATTGATTTCAACATTTATTCATCATTTTCAGAAAAATGCTCTGAATAAATTGTTCATCGAATTCAAAACTTGTTCATGAAGTAAAAAAATGTTCATTCTTTGAACCACAAACATTTTCGTATTCAAGAATTGTTTTTATGAAAATTCAGATTATTTTGAATTTTAGAACCAATCCCAATTTATTTTAATATAGACTAAAACAAAAACAGAAAATAAAAAAGAAAAAGGAAAAAAGATCACCTAACCGAAATTGAAATTGACTAGATCGACGAAACACTATTTTATTCGCCAGCTTCGTTCTAGTGGAAGTGACCTCACGGGAGCGGGTGACTTCGTCTGCTTCCACTTGAGGTTTGACGCGATCTACATACCACTTGGCTTCTTGAACGCAGGCGACGACCACAACCTTGTAGTTTTCCGTGACTGTGACTTCTACTTCTGCCATGGCGGCTTGGTACTGGTAGGTCTGATGATTGATTCAGCCTCTCAGGGCGCTTTGGCGTGGACCCTCTTGGAGTACCGCTATGTTCTCTCTTAGTACTTCCTTTCAACGGCTCCTCTCAGATCTCGCCGAGGAAGGGTCCTTAAGGAGGGCCCAAACGTGACATGGATCTAGAAAGGTGGGCGCGGAGTTAAGATAGTGGGCGGAGAGGAGGATGGCTAAGCACTACTAGGAAAAACCTTAAACACATAATCTTAGCAGCAGCGCGCTTCAGGGGTAGGCGCTACTGCTAATTAGCAGCAGCGAGGGAAAACAACCGGCACTACTGCTACTGATTTAGCAGTAGCGCGGTATGTCGGAACCACGCTGCTACTAAAGTCGGCCGACAGTTCCGCCAACCTAGGCGCGATGTTGATAAAGTAGTAGCAATAGCGCGCCTTTTCCTGTACGCACTACTGCTAATTGTCACTTTTTTGAAACTGGCTACATGGCGGGACCCACTTAGCAGTAGCATGTGTGTCATAAGCGCGCTGCTGCTACGCTTATAGAAGTAGCACGGTTTATGACCAGCGCTACTGCTAAGACGCATCATATGCCACCTTTTTCCCTCCCCTCCCCCTCCCCCATCCTCTCTTCCTCACTTTCCCCTACCTCCCACCTCCTCTCTCCCTCACTTTGCTTCTTCCTCACTACTTCTCCCCCCATTACTCTCCTTCTTCTACCTACCTTTCTCTCTCTTTATTGCTCCTAGCTAACTTACAAAACATCCATTAATGCATCTCCTTTCTCTTTTTCCTCTCCCTCCACTAGATAGTCATCTCCTTCCCCAACTAGCTTGGTAGATCTACCCATTTAATGAAGTGAGCTATGTACCTCCCTAACTAGATCTAGCCATCTCAAGAAGTAAGCTTTGTCCACTTTTGATCATTCCCTAGGTGTGTGGTGACACCGATCAACATCATCATCACCGTGCTCGATCTCGAGATAGGTGATTAAAAATTTGTGCTTTTGCAAGAATGGAAATATGTATATGTGTGCGATATGACATAATCGCGTGATATGATGGAAATTGTGTGTGTGGCTTGAGTTGCCGCCGAATTGTGCTTGAGTTGCCTATGTTTTGCCGAAATGTCGATTTATTTCCGTTTCGGCGAATTTCGGGAAAACTCTATATGTCCTATTTTTAGGGAAGGTCATGCCGAATTTTTGTATGATTTTGATGCATGCACACATTTTTATAATCAAATTGTCTATTATTACCGTGCAGGCGTTAATGATGGTCAGTGGAACGATGGTGGACAGGTGGTTGCGGTCGGCGCTGCAGGACATGAAAGAAAATAACTCACAGAGGTTTTATGTTCGTTTCGAAGATGCAAAGGAAAAGTTTGGCTCGACCCCTATGACGATGGTCGTGTCGAAGCGCACCTGCTCATGACTGGTTTCATGGATAGCTATACTCGGTGGATAATTGAAGATGAGGATGATGATGTTGAGGACGCCGACGAGGCAGGCAATGACGACATGGGGCAAGACGAAGAGATGATCGACAATGACGGCGGGGAAGAGGTAGGACATGGCGGAGGAGAAGGGGCCGGACATGGCGGCGGAGAAGGGGCCAGACATGGCGGCGGAGAGGACATGGACTCCATGTCGCAGAGTTCGTTGGTACTAAGTTCAATCGTGCGGGACCCTCATGTTCAAGCACTACTTCACAAGGAGACGAGTACTGAGAGAGCTGCTTCTAGAGAGGAGGCTAAGCTGCGGCAACTGGTGGTAGACTCAAACACTCCATTGTATGATGGTTGCAATCCTGAGGTGACCCGCTTGAGTTTCATGCTCCAACTCCTGAAGACGAAGGCTAAAAACAAATGGACCGACACTAGCCTCGATGAGCATCTCAAGTACCTAAAGGATGTTCTTCCCGCAGGGAATCTATGTCCTACTAGTGTGGATGAGGCCAAGAAGATTGTGTGCCCTCTTGATCTGCCACACGTTAGATACCATGCATGCATCGATGATTGCATAATTTATCGGAAGGAGCACGCAGAAAAAACAAGCTGCCCGGTGTGCAATGCTTCTGATACAAGAAGGCCGGGAAGAAATCTCCCTAGAAAGTTGTATGGTGCTTACCGATCACTCCCCATCTCCAGCGGTATTTTGTAGATCCCAAGGAACCAAAGCTCATGCGCTGGCACGCGGAGAGGAAGAAGCCCGAGGATGGAGATGATCCGAAGCTGAGACACGTCAAGGATGGAAGCCGGTGGAGAGCGTTGAACGACTTCTATCGTTATTTGAATGTCATGCAAGGAAAATCGTGCTCGGCACGTGTACCGATGGCATGAATCCATTTGGCAACCAGAACACCAACCATAGAACATGGCCCGTGTTTGTATGAATGTACAACCTTCCCCCTGGTTGTGCATGAAGTCGAAGTACATTCACATGAGCATGCTGATTCAAGGGCCAAAACAACTAGGAAATAATATTAATCTATATTTGGGCTACTTCAAGAGGAGTTAGACACGTTATAGGAAGACACCGGCCAAGACATGGGACGCCAACAAAGGCGAGTATTTCTACATGAGAGTCGCGCTGATCACGTCGGTGCACGACTATCTCGGTTATGGATATGTCGCAGGCCAGGTGTGCCATGGATATTGCGGATGCACGCGGTGCATGGATGATACGACGTCTCGGCATCTAACGTTAAGGAAAGAGGGTGGGTCTGGGAAAACTATGTACATGGGGCATCGAAGATGGCTCGAGAAGGATGACCCATGAAGAAACCGTGGAGATCTATTCAATGGTCACGCTGAGCATCGAGGACCTCCACGTAAGCGGAGCGGCACCGAAATCGATGAGCTGTTGGAAAACTGGGAACAGTGCCCCACGCCGGGAAAGACGATGAAAAAGGGCCGGAAGCGCTGCAGAAGGTATGGAAGACGAGGTCTGTGTTCTGGGACTTGGAGTACTGGCACAAACTCGACACACCTAATTGCCTTGATCAAATGCATATCTGTAAGAATGTCCTTGAGAACTTGCTCGCGACACTGTTGAACATCCCAGATAAGACCAAGGATGGGCCGAAGGCAAGAAAAGACTTGCAAGATTTGGAAATCAGGGAAGATCTGCACATGCCGCCCCATAAAAAGTCAGACGAGACAGAGACGGAGACAGAGGCGCGGGAGAAGAAGGGCAAAAAAGTAAAGGAAGAGGATTATTGCCCCCGTTCTTGCTTCATCTTAAGTCAGGCTGAGATCGATCAATTCTTTAAGTGCCTTACCGGAGCCAAAGTTAGTTTTGGTTACTATGGCAAGATAAGCAGATATCTAGACACGAACAAGAAAAGGTTCAGCAGGATGAAGTCCCGTGACTGTCATGTGATGATGACGCAAATACTACCTGTTGCCCTTAGAAGGATAATGGACAAGCACGTCCGTGACAAGCTTATTGGTCTCTGCAACTTTTTCGGCGTCATCTCTCAAAAGTCGATCCGTGTGAAGCAGCTTTGAAGGCTACAGGAGGAGATCATTGTGATACTGCTTGAGATGTACTTCCGCCCGCGTTCTTTGACATCATGGTGCATCTGTGTGTCCATATTGTGGACAACATAATAGACATGGGGCCGTCATTCCTGCACAACATGGTGCCATTTGAGAGGATGAATGGGATCATCAAAGGATTCGTTCGTAACATGTCCCGTCCGGATGGAAGCATCGTCCAGGGCTATCTGACACAAGAGTGCATCTCTTTCTGCGAGAATTTTCTATATGGCGCGGACCAGCCGCCTGGTGTTGGTGTTGGTTTGCCCGTTAACAAGCACGATGGGAGGCTCGAAGGAGAAGGTCACTCCAACGGTCGCAGGGAACTGCACGTGGCATACTCAGATCGATGCAACGACTTTGACAGAGCAAACTTTGTAGTGCTACAACACCTAGACAAGGTAGATCCTTTTGTGGCACTGCACAAAGAAATTATCGCAAAGAAGTATCGTGACCAGGGGGTATGCAGGACGGACGCCGAAGTTACTAGAGAGCACAACTCCACTTTCCTGCATTGGTTCAAAGAGCATATTATTGCTAATCCCCCAGAAGAGGGCTCTAAGGACGGATTGCTCATATACGCCTTAGCACATGGCCCCTCACCAACCTCGTCACCTATTAGGCATACGATATCAATGGATACATGTTCTACACGGAGGCCAAAGATATGGACAGTGATGATCAGAACTCAGGGGTGACGATGGAGTGCATGACCGACAGCGACAGTAGTGCAACTGAGAGATTTTACAAAAGGGTCGAGGAGGTCTAGGAGCTTGACTACTCTTGACTGCACAACGCGACGATGTTCTGTGTCAGATGGGCTAAGAATGTCGAAAGAGAAAACCAGTTTTTCACTACCATGACCATACCTGACGCCAAGAGCGCTACCATGAATGCTATCAGAAAAAACGAGCCATGGGTACACGCTAAGCACGTGACACAATGCTTCTTCATAATCGACCCGTTCAATCTCAGTTGTGTTGTCGTGAGGAGAGGCAAAAGGAACATCATTGGAATGGATGGAGTCGCCAATGAGGAAGACTACGATAAGTACGACAACCCAATGAGGGAAGATGACGATGACAATGAAGTATATGTCAAAAGAAGAATCAATACTACATTACCTAAGAAAGATCATACTCCATGGAAAAGCAAAAGTCACAATGAGGGGCTCAATTATTCTTCAACGAACAAGAAGGGAAAAAGCTCACTCAAAAACGAAAACGTCAACACTGAGGAACCGTACGTTATCGATCAAATGATGTAATATATATGTTCCCATTTTGTGTACACACTTGGCCATTATGCATTGGTCAAATGATGTAATATATATGTTCCCATTTTGTATACATACTTAACAGTCAAGTGATGCAAAATATATCGCCTTAGTTATATACATTGTATCACCTTCCCTTCGTTCACTGCTCTCGGAAAAAAGGAAAAGAAAATAAAAGAAAAGGGAGAGAAAATAAAGGAAAAGAAAATAGAAGAAACAAACAGAAAGACTGCTATAGGTAATAGCAATAGCGCTTTCTACAGGAAAACGCTATCGCTATCTGGAGTAGCAGTAGCGCTTTCTGAAGTAAACACTATAGCTATCTAAAATAGCAGTAGCGCGTTCTTCGCAAAAGCGCTATAGCTAACTTAGCTATAGTGCGTTTGCCGGAACGCGCTACTGCTATCTCGACATAACCCCCAAAATCCTCACTCCCTCTGCTTTTTTCCGCCTCTGCTTTTCCCCCAAATCCCCCCTCTCTTCCACCGCGTCATTGCTATCGGAGCCCTCAACCCCAGCGCTCGCCCCTCGACCCCGGCGCTCGCCCCCAACCCCCGCGCTCGCCCCCGTCTCCCCCGACCCCGGCACTCGTCCCCGCCTCGCCTCGCTATCATGCTGTCTCCCCCGACCCCATCTCTCTTTGCCCTCTGTAAGCCCTCTCCCCTCCCATCTTCTCTGCTATTTAGTGCTAATTAGTATGAAATAGTATGAACCCTAGTGAAAGATCGTGGATGTCGCCTAGAGGGGGGGGGGTGAATAGGCGTTTTAAAATAATTACGGTAGAGGCTCGAACAAATGCGGAATAAACCTAGCGGTTAATTTGTCAAGCACAAAACCTACAACAACTAGGCTCACCTATGTGCACCAACAACTTATGCTAAGCAAGGTAAGCAACAAAGTGATAGCAAGATATATGACAAATAACAATATGGCTATCACAAAGTAAAGTGCATAAGTAAAGGGCTCGGGTAAGAGATAACCGAGGCACGAGGAGACGATGATGTATCCCGAAGTTCACACCCTTGCGGATGCTAATCTCCGTTTGGAGCGGTGTGGAGGCACAATGCTCCCCAAGAAGCCACTAGGGCCACCGTAATCTCCTCACGCCCTCGCACAATGCAAGATGCCGTGATTCCACTAAGGGACCCTTGAGGGCGGTCACCGAACCCGTACAAATGGCGACCCTTGGGGGCGGTCACCGAACCCGTACACTTTGGCAACCCTTGGAGGCGGTCACCGGTACCCGTCAAATTGCTCGGGGCGATCTCCACAACCTAATTGGAGACCCCGACGCTTGCCTGGAGCTTTACACCACAATGATTGAGCTCCGAACACCACCAACCGACTAGGGGGCCCAAGCACCCAAGATAAACAAGCTCAAGGGCACCAAGCACCCAAGAGTAATAAGCTTCTCAACTTGTAACTTCCACGTATCACGTGGAGAACTCAAACCGATGCACCAAATGCAATGGCAAGGGCACACGGAGTGCCCAAGTCCTTCTCTCTCAAATCCCACCGAAGCAACTAATGCTAGGGAGGAAAATGAGAGGAAGAACAAGAAGGAGAACACCAAGAACTCCAAGAACTAGATCCAAGGGGCTCCCCTCACATAGAGGAGAAAGTGATTGGTGGAAATGTGGATCTAGATCTCCTCTCTCTTTTCCCTCAAAAACTAGCAAGAATCCATGGAGGGATTGAGAGTTAGCAAGCTCGAAGAAGGTCAACAATGGGGGAAGAACACGAGCTCAAAGGATTAGACTCAATGGGGAAGAAGACCCCCTTTTATAGGAGGGGAGAAAATCCAACCGTTATCCCCTCACTCAGCCCGCACAACGCGGTACTACCGCACCAGGGGCGCGGTACTACCGCGAGGCTGCGCGGTACTACCATGGAGGACCACGGTACTACCGCGACAGCAGCATAGGCCGGAACTTGCCTGACTAGGGGACAGTACTACCGCTTGCGCGGTACTACCGCGCCCCCTTGCGGTACTACCGCAAGGTAGGAAAGTCTCAGCCTGGGAAGGGCGCGGATGAAATAAATTACATCCGTGCCTACTTCCGCTGAGGGAGGACCTGCGCAAAAACTCCGGCACGGTACTACCGCACACGAAGAGCGGTACTACCGCGTAGGGCGCGGATGTAAAAAATTACATCCGCCCCTACGTCCGCTCATGCTGCTGAGCCTGGCCAGAGCCCACGGTACTACCGCGCCCACGGCGCGGTACTACCGCGTAGGGCGCGGATGTAAAAAATTACATCCGCCCCTACTACCGCTCGAGCAGCTGCGCCTGGCCTGAGGCCACGGTAGTACCGCTCCAACAGAGCGGTACTACCGCAAGGGCCTGCGGTACTACCGCTCCAAAGAGCTGTACTACCGCATGCCCTAGATCAGCAACACTAGCAGTCCTTCATTTTGCAGAGAAGACAACGGGGGTAACAATAAAACCAGAACTGCCATAACTTCCGCAAATGAGCTCCGAATTGAGAAAACTCAAGCTTGTTGGATACAAGACAACGAGTAGCATCAAAACAGAGACCGGTTAGTAAGAAGAGGCAGAGGAGGTATGCCTAACAAGAGAGGAGAGAAACCTCCAATAGAGAAGAACCGGCATACCCTCCAACATCGAAAACATCATAGAAGACGCATGTGAACTCCGTTTTCGATGAACTCGAGCTTGTCATAAAAATGACCAAAAGCTCCAAAACTCACAAGGAGAAGAACCAAACAAGAACCAATAAGGATGATGCAAGGATGAAATGGTTTGAGCTCTCTACGAACGATACGATCAAGCAACTCATCGAGAGCCCCCCTTGATAGTACGGCAATCGATCCTATAACCCGGTCTCCCACAACTACCATGAGACCGGTAAAATAGAAAACCTATCAAGGGCAAACCTTTGCCTTGCACAAAGTCCACTTGAGCTAGATGATGATGATCTACTCCTCCTCAAGATGGACCACCTTTCTTGATTGCGTTGGCTCGATGAAGACTAGTTGATTGCTCCCCCATACTCCACTATGGGTGAGCCACTCTTCCGCTCATCTTCACAAGTCCATTGTCACCACAATGGATGGCAAGCTTCAAGCACTTGATCTCTTCATGATACATCACTTGAACTTGCACACCGCAACCTAACCCCATAAAGAACTCTCACGAAGACCATGGGTTAGCACACAAAGTGTAATGGACAATGCTTACCATACCATGGGACTTGATCCCTCGGTACATCTTGTGCGCTTTGTGTGTTGACTCTTTTCAACTCTCTTCATTTGGATGATGTCTTGAAGGTGGACATGAATGATCTATCTTATTCTTCAAGACATGCTTGCAATAAGCTCAACACTCACATGACCGATCTTTGGATAATTCCTTAAAAGGACGATGGTCATCACAAACTCTCCTTGAAACCAACACATGGACTCCAAGAAAAGCCTATGGACAAACCCTTCAAATACAACTCAAGGAAACCATTAGTCCATAGAGATTGTCATCAATTACCAAAACCAAACATGGGGGCACCGCATGTTCTTTCAATCTCCCCCATTTTGGTTATTGGTGACAATCACTTTCAAGAGAGTTAATATAAGGAATTATGCATCACCAAGCAATGCAACAACTAATAGTGCATGCGAATGAGATGCAAATACTAAGAAACAAAACCAAAGCACGAGGAGATAACTCTCTAAACTTCTCCACAAAACTCTCTGAAACTTCTCCCCCATTGGCATCAATTGCCAAAATGGGTGAAAAGCTTAGAAGGCCAAAATAAAAGGTGTTCCTCCATAAATTGTGTATTTCTCAACAAGAGAGTGGAATGCAATACACATATCCAATTGCCGATACTTGGAGGAAGACAAACTATATTGAGGCCCAAAGATTGCAAAAGAATGATATGCCACAAGGACATAACAAAGAGAGAACCAAGTAAACGAGCAAACAAAAATACCAAATGAAGCAAGCAATCAAATGATATCAATTGAACCAACTAGACCAAGGATCCTATGAGCCACATGAATGAAGGATATTATGATGAGCAAAGGAGTGTTCTAAAGAAGCTAGAGAAGCTCCCCATGATTTGTGCACACAAAAGAAATTTTGTATTTGAATACAAAGTGCACAAAATAGGATCATGGCTCCCCCAAAATCAATAGAAACTCACATCCAGTGCAAGTGAGCATATAGGAAACAAAGCCTAGCGCTTGCAACAAGCACATGGTTGAGCAACATGTAAAAGAGACAACTTAAGAAAGGGCTCAACCAAAATGATGTGTGTGAGTCATGGCGAAGCAATTGAGAAGACTAAAAATAGAATGAGCATTAAGCATCAACATAGTCTTGAAAGAATGAGGCACACGATGCAAGGCCTATCATTCCCACACACAACTAGCAAATGGGTTCACAAGCTTACTAATAAGCATATAAAGAACCTATGCTTGTGACAACCCGTGGTGAAGATAGAAGATGAAAGCCTCATCAAGACGAGGGATAAGCCTCGTAAAGACAAGCATAGGGAAAATAATCTTCACCACACAAGAGTGCATCAAGATGCTACAATAGAGGACACGCACCCAAGGCAAAAGCTTTCACGGAGCCACCAAAGAAATAACATAAGAAAGACAAGGTGGACGTGAAAGAAAGGATATCAACTAGAGATGTAAGTTCTCTCAAGTGTATATGTACACCCGAAATAGTTACAGAACAAAGGAACAAGATATCCACAAGGAAGTCATAAATATACCAATAAGATATTTGCTTGAAAGCATAGCACTTGGCTAGATATGGTCTTATTGTATATAAATGAAGTCCTACCGCACACCCATCAAAGGCATCACAACTAGCAACAAGAGAACATCGTTGTGATGCTTTGAGAAAGAAAACAAGTATCACAAGATATGAGATGAATATCATGCCAAGATACAACCTACACAAGGTTGAATGCAAGAAGGGAAGGCATGAATAGATACTTGTTACCGAGATATCATTGGAAGGATGTAGTAGATACCAATTGAAGGTAGATAGTAGTTCATTGATCATCCTAGCTTGACTCCAATATGCACATGGTGACAACACCTTCCTTGTGAGTGAGCCGAGCATCCAATGCATATCCAAATGTTCCTAGAAGAACAACACAAACTAAACGGTACCCAAACTTATTGGGACCAAATAGTTAGACACACCAATACATAGGACAAACTCCACATAAATATGTGCATATAGATATGAAAATGAATTTCATGCACATCTCATCCAAATTGAGACTAGGTGGAGTTTCACCTATATATTGAGTCAAAGAAAGAAAACATGCCAAAAGAAATACATGAAGTAAACATGCATGCTCAAAACTTTCAAAACCCGAAACCAAAAGATGACGAAATGCCAAGTGAAAAGGATACCAAATGGAGAAATCATCACTTGGAAGATACATCAAGGAATGAGATATCCATTGATACACACTAAACTAAAGATGTCAAACTCCCAAAGAGAGGATGGTTCCAAACAAACCAAGCTCTCGACAAAGTTTCATGATGGCACAAAGTACCAAAAGAAAAAGGCTTGCCTTCCACCAACACACTTGATAAGGATCACAAAAAAAAAGTGTTCTAAAGAAAATAGAATAGCTCCCCCACGAGTTGTGCATTATATAGGATTTGTATTTGAATACAAGAAGCACAATGTGGGATCACCGCTTTCACTATATCTAGAAAACACTAGACAAGAACAAGAAATAAACAAGATCCACAAGTGGTATGGAAGACAACGGGAGTTGACACAAACCTTGGCAAGAGAAAAAGCAAGTAAAACAAAAGCCAATGTAAAGATGATCAACAAATTCTACCACACATAAGACTACCAATTGTCAAAGACAAGAAGTATTTGGTAATAATTCCCGGTGGTAGATAACAAGGATATCCGACATCATCTTCACACCAACCACAAGCAAATTGCAACTTGTAGAGCTAACATGCCACCTAGGAACAAGATAATCTACAATATCAATTCTAGGTGACAATATCTCAAATGTACACATTTTCTAGGCTTGTAATATGCACTTAGCATATTACTCCCCCATAATGTGATACCAATAAGAACTTAACAAGAGGCAATAAGAGGAACAACCAAGAGATAATTAATGGACTATTTAGAATTTGAATTTCTCATGAGAGATATACCACCTAGCGACTAGATAATATTGTAATATCAATACTAGATGGTATTCCTCATGTACACACATTTATAGGATTGTGAGGTGCACAAAGCACATCACTCCCCCAAAATGGGATGTTCCATCAATCTCTCACACGAGCCAACTAGGATACAAACAAGAAGCATAAAGGCTCAACGCATGACACACACGTACATGATGTGCAAACCAACACACACATACTTGATTGCTCAAGGTAAGCACGTTGGAATCACAACATATACAAACACATGCAAGGAACAAAACCAAAACATGCAAGGGGGCAAGTAACTTTCAAGGTAAACAATTTTAAGTACAAGTTACCGCAAGGAGGCACATTGGATATAAGATAGAAACTTGATAATCCAATTGACTTGGCTTGAGACAAAGAGAATGATGAAGTCCCCTTAATTCTTCATAATTTAGCCAAGTCTCCAATGCCCTCCAAAAAACACCTATTGATCAAGTTTGAGCTAGTTGGCCCCCAACCAAGTTGGGTCCTAAGAGGTTAGTCACAATAGGCTTGGCTACCCAAATGGTTCTTTGCTTCAAACCACTTTGAGTACCAACAGACTTGGCAACCACATTGCCAACCTTATCCTTCCCAAGAGAATAGACATCATCAATAATAATTGGGTTGGATAAGTTACCACTAGTGCATGAAGAAGCGAGGTGACCTTTCTCACGGCATAGGTAGCAACGTCTACTCTTCACTTTCTTCTCACTTGATTTCTCAACTTGAGAAGCATTAACTTGAGTCTTCTTGGGAAGAGGCCTTTCTTCAACTTGAGGTTGAGCATGTGATTGAACTTGTGCCCTCTTCCCTTGTTGCTTGACACTAATGGCCTTCTTCTTCAATGGGCAAGATCTAACATGATGCCCTTCTACTTTGCACTTGAAGCAGACAATCTTGGCCGAATTCTTGACTTGTTCTTGGCCCTTCTTTGTGTTCATGTTGGACTTCTTCTTCTTATTGGAGTTGAATCCAAGTCCACCTTTGTCATTGGGAGATTTTTGCACACTCAAGATATTATTGAGTGTGGATTTCCCTTCATGACACTTTTCCAAGTCTTTCTTCAAAGAAGTGACTTGGGCCTTGAGCTCTTTGATTTCCTCTACATGGTTAGTCTCAACACAAGTACTAGAGGAAGTATAAGCTTCGTCGTTAGAGCAACAAGGCAAGGAAAGCAATTCATCACAAGATGTACCAACATTGTGAGTAGATGAATTACAAGGACTAGCATATGGCAATATATTATTTTGACTAGAAGTAGTGCTAGTATCCACATGAGGCTCACTAGATGTTACCTTAGAAATCATGGCCTCATGAGCTATCTTTAGCACACTATGGGATACTAGAAGATCATCATGAGAGCTTGAGAGCTTTTCGTGACTTTCTTCCAATTTCCCATAATTGCAAGATAGCACCTCAAGTTGAGCCCGTAGCTCAACATTCTCCTTCAAAATGGATGCTTCACAAGTAATAGAATTAGTAGCACAAGCATCATCATTAACAACAAGAGGAGAAGGCAACTTGGCAAGCTCTTTTAAATAAGAAGCTTCAAGTTGACCATGAGACTCGGTGAGTTTGATGAGCTCACCCTTGATGACCCTTGAGCCATTTTCGAGGTGCTCAAAATCCTCAAGGAGTCTAGCATGAGCAACTTCAAGCTTAGCATTTTTAGTTTCAAAAACATTGGCCACCTTAAGAGCTCTATCAGTAGATTCCTTCACTTTAGAAAATTCTAGAGCAAAAGTCTCCTCAAGAGATTCCTTGGTGGTTTGTTCAAGTTCAAGGGCTTGAGAGAGGTCCGCAATCTCATTTGCGTAATCACGCCCATGAGCTTCCATTTTCTCAATGGTGACCTCATGCTCCTCGAGATGAGATTCCAACTCCTCAATATATTTCTTGCCCTCAATGGCAATGGACATAATTTCCATGAAGTTGGAACGAGCAATTTTATTTTTATGAAGAGCTTTAAAAATCATCTCCCCCTTAGTTTTTAAGGAGGCAACATTATTATTCTCTTCATCATTATCCTCATCATCATTAGCATCAACATCATCATCAAGAGACATATTGGGGTTCAAAGTAGGAGATACCTTTGACGCCTTAGCCATAAGGCAAAAAGCAATAGATGATGATGTAGGATCCCTTGAGGCACCATTAGACACCACATCTTGTTCCATGGAGTGTTCGGTTTCCTCTACATTGTTAGCATAACAATTCGAGGAAATAGATGCATTTTTATCATGGCAACAAGACATAGCAAGCATATCATCATGAGATTTAGTCAAGCAATTTCTACATGATATGCAAGGACTATGAACAGAAGCATGTGAAACATTTGGAGTGCTCGAAGTGTTAAAGCCCAAGGAGGGAGCATTGCAATAATATAGTGATGAAGGATCATCCACAATAAGCATACTATCATCATTGCAATGACCAACACTACTCACCATATCATTACCTTGTGGCAAACCACATGTAGGTGAAGTAGAAGAAGTTGAGAACACTATATGACCGGAGGTGGAGGGAGAACAACCATCCCCACAAATCTTGGACACACCATATTTATCTTGAAGCTTTGTCCATAACTCATGAGCATCCCGGAACGGCATGTGTTGAAATATAACTACATTGCTCAAAGCATCGAAAAGCACATTAGAGGCTTGAGCATTGAGATAAGAGTTTTTCTCTTCCTCTAAAGATAATCTTTGGGGATCCTTTGGAGGAGAAAAACCCATATCTACAATTCGCTCTAAATTTGGGTCCATGACCCTAAAGAGATTAAGCATGCGAATTACCCAAACATCAAAATTTGTGCCATCGAAACTAAGAGTGTCAGAGAATCCTAATCCTCTAGTCGACATCTTTACTCTCTAGGTGGTTAAGCCCAACAAAGAGAGACGAGGCTCTGATACCAATTGAAAGATCGTGGATGTCGCCTAGAGGGGGGGGGTGAATAGGCGTTTTAAAATAATTACGGTAGAGGCTCGAACAAATGCGGAATAAACCTAGCGGTTAATTTGTCAAGCACAAAACCTACAACAACTAGGCTCACCTATGTGCACCAACAACTTATGCTAAGCAAGGTAAGCAACAAAGTGATAGCAAGATATATGACAAATAACAATATGGCTATCACAAAGTAAAGTGCATAAGTAAAGGGCTCGGGTAAGAGATAACCGAGGCACGAGGAGACGATGATGTATCCCGAAGTTCACACCCTTGCGGATGCTAATCTCCGTTTGGAGCGGTGTGGAGGCACAATGCTCCCCAAGAAGCCACTAGGGCCACCGTAATCTCCTCACGCCCTCGCACAATGCAAGATGCCGTGATTCCACTAAGGGACCCTTGAGGGCGGTCACCGAACCCGTACAAATGGCGACCCTTGGGGGCGGTCACCGAACCCGTACACTTTGGCAACCCTTGGAGGCGGTCACCGGTACCCGTCAAATTGCTCGGGGCGATCTCCACAACCTAATTGGAGACCCCCGACGCTTGCCTGGAGCTTTACACCACAATGATTGAGCTCCGAACACCACCAACCGACTAGGGGGCCCAAGCACCCAAGATAAACAAGCTCAAGGGCACCAAGCACCCAAGAGTAATAAGCTTCTCAACTTGTAACTTCCACGTATCACGTGGAGAACTCAAACCGATGCACCAAATGCAATGGCAAGGGCACACGGAGTGCCCAAGTCCTTCTCTCTCAAATCCCACCGAAGCAACTAATGCTAGGGAGGAAAATGAGAGGAAGAACAAGAAGGAGAACACCAAGAACTCCAAGAACTAGATCCAAGGGGCTCCCCTCACATAGAGGAGAAAGTGATTGGTGGAAATGTGGATCTAGATCTCCTCTCTCTTTTCCCTCAAAAACTAGCAAGAATCCATGGAGGGATTGAGAGTTAGCAAGCTCGAAGAAGGTCAACAATGGGGGAAGAACACGAGCTCAAAGGGTTGGACTCAATGGGGAAGAAGACCCCCTTTTATAGGAGGGGAGAAAATCCAACCGTTATCCCCTCACTCAGCCCGCACAACGCGGTACTACCGCACCAGGGGCGCGGTACTACCGCGAGGCTGCGCGGTACTACCATGGAGGACCACGGTACTACCGCGACAGCAGCATAGGCCGGAACTTGCCTGACTAGGGGGCAGTACTACCGCTTGCGCGGTACTACCGCGCCCCCTTGCGGTACTACCGCAAGGTAGGAAAGTCTCAGCCTGGGAAGGGCGCGGATGAAATAAATTACATCCGTGCCTACTTCCGCTGAGGGAGGACCTGCGCAAAAACTCCGGCACGGTACTACCGCACACGAAGAGCGGTACTACCGCGTAGGGCGCGGATGTAAAAAATTACATCCGCCCCTACATCCGCTCATGCTGCTGAGCCTGGCCAGAGCCCACGGTACTACCGCGCCCACGGCGCGGTACTACCGCGTAGGGCGCGGATGTAAAAAATTACATCCGCCCCTACTACCGCTCGAGCAGCTGCGCCTGGCCTGAGGCCACGGTAGTACCGCTCCAACAGAGCGGTACTACCGCAAGGGCCTGCGGTACTACCGCTCCAAAGAGCAGTACTACCGCATGCCCTAGATCAGCAACACTAGCAGTCCTTCATTTTGCAGAGAAGACAACGGGGGTAACAATAAAACCAGAACTGCCATAACTTCCGCAAATGAGCTCCGAATTGAGAAAACTCAAGCTTGTTGGATACAAGACAACGAGTAGCATCAAAACAGAGACCGGTTAGTAAGAAGAGGCAGAGGAGGTATGCCTAACAAGAGAGGAGAGAAACCTCCAACAGAGAAGAACCGGCATACCCTCCAACATCGAAAACATCATAGAAGACGCATGTGAACTCCGTTTTCGATGAACTCGAGCTTGTCATAAAAATGACCAAAAGCTCCAAAACTCACAAGGAGAAGAACCAAACAAGAACCAATAAGGATGATGCAAGGATGAAATGGTTTGAGCTCTCTACGAACAATACGATCAAGCAACTCATCGAGAGCCCCCCTTGATAGTACGGCAATCGATCCTATAACCCGGTCTCCCACAACTACCATGAGACCGGTAAAATAGAAAACCTATCAAGGGCAAACCTTTGCCTTGCACAAAGTCCACTTGAGCTAGATGATGATGATCTACTCCTCCTCAAGATGGACCACCTTTCTTGATTGCGTTGGCTCGATGAAGACTAGTTGATTGCTCCCCCATACTCCACTATGGGTGAGCCACTCTTCCGCTCATCTTCACAAGTCCATTGTCACCACAATGGATGGCAAGCTTCAAGCACTTGATCTCTTCATGATACATCACTTGAACTTGCACACCGCAACCTAACCCCATAAAGAACTCTCACGAAGACCATGGGTTAGCACACAAAGTGTAATGGACAATGCTTACCATACCATGGGACTTGATCCCTCGGTACATCTTGTGCGCTTTGTGTGTTGACTCTTTTCAACTCTCTTCATTTGGATGATGTCTTGAAGGTGGACATGAATGATCTATCTTATTCTTCAAGACATGCTTGCAATAAGCTCAACACTCACATGACCGATCTTTGGATAATTCCTTAAAAGGACGATGGTCATCACAAACTCTCCTTGAAACCAACACATGGACTCCAAGAAAAGCCTATGGACAAACCCTTCAAATACAACTCAAGGAAACCATTAGTCCATAGAGATTGTCATCAATTACCAAAACCAAACATGGGGGCACCGCATGTTCTTTCAATCTCCCCCATTTTGGTAATTGGTGACAATCACTTTCAAGAGAGTTAATATAAGGAATTATGCATCACCAAGCAATGCAACAACTAATAGTGCATGCGAATGAGATGCAAATACTAAGAAACAAAACCAAAGCACGAGGAGATAACTCTCTAAACTTCTCCACAAAACTCTCTGAAACTTCTCCCCCATTGGCATCGATTGCCAAAATGGGTGAAAAGCTTAGAAGGCCAAAATAAAAGGTGTTCCTCCATAAATTGTGTATTTCTCAACAAGAGAGTGGAATGCAATACACATATCCAATTGCCGATACTTGGAGGAAGACAAACTATATTGAGGCCCAAAGATTGCAAAAGAATGATATGCCACAAGGACATAACAAAGAGAGAACCAAGTAAACGAGCAAACAAAAATACCAAATGAAGCAAGCAATCAAATGATATCAATTGAACCAACTAGACCAAGGATCCTATGAGCCACATGAATGAAGGATATTATGATGAGCAAAGGAGTGTTCTAAAGAAGCTAGAGAAGCTCCCCATGATTTGTGCACACAAAAGAAATTTTGTATTTGAATACAAAGTGCACAAAATAGGATCATGGCTCCCCCAAAATCAATAGAAACTCACATCCAGTGCAAGTGAGCATATAGGAAACAAAGCCTAGCGCTTGCAACAAGCACATGGTTGAGCAACATGTAAAAGAGACAACTTAAGAAAGGGCTCAACCAAAATGATGTGTGTGAGTCATGGCGAAGCAATTGAGAAGACTAAAAATAGAATGAGCATTAAGCATCAACATAGTCTTGAAAGAATGAGGCACACGATGCAAGGCCTATCATTCCCACACACAACTAGCAAATGGGTTCACAAGCTTACTAATAAGCATATAAAGAACCTATGCTTGTGACAACCCGTGGTGAAGATAGAAGATGAAAGCCTCATCAAGACGAGGGATAAGCCTCGTAAAGACAAGCATAGGGAAAATAATCTTCACCACACAAGAGTGCATCAAGATGCTACAATAGAGGACACGCACCCAAGGCAAAAGCTTTCACGGAGCCACCAAAGAAATAACATAAGAAAGACAAGGTGGACGTGAAAGAAAGGATATCAACTAGAGATGTAAGTTCTCTCAAGTGTATATGTACACCCGAAATAGTTACAGAACAAAGGAACAAGATATCCACAAGGAAGTCATAAATATACCAATAAGATATTTGCTTGAAAGCATAGCACTTGGCTAGATATGGTCTTATTGTATATAAATGAAGTCCTACCGCACACCCATCAAAGGCATCACAACTAGCAACAAGAGAACATCGTTGTGATGCTTTGAGAAAGAAAACAAGTATCACAAGATATGAGATGAATATCATGCCAAGATACAACCTACACAAGGTTGAATGCAAGAAGGGAAGGCATGAATAGATACTTGTTACCGAGATATCATTGGAAGGATGTAGTAGATACCAATTGAAGGTAGATAGTAGTTCATTGATCATCCTAGCTTGACTCCAATATGCACATGGTGACAACACCTTCCTTGTGAGTGAGACGAGCATCCAATGCATATCCAAATGTTCCTAGAAGAACAACACAAACTAAACGGTACCCAAACTTATTGGGACCAAATAGTTAGACACACCAATACATAGGACAAACTCCACATAAATATGTGCATATAGATATGAAAATGAATTTCATGCACATCTCATCCAAATTGAGACTAGGTGGAGTTTCACCTATATATTGAGTCAAAGAAAGAAAACATGCCAAAAGAAATACATGAAGTAAACATGCATGCTCAAAACTTTCAAAACCCGAAACCAAAAGATGACGAAATGCCAAGTGAAAAGGATACCAAATGGAGAAATCATCACTTGGAAGATACATCAAGGAATGAGATATCCATTGATACACACTAAACTAAAGATGTCAAACTCCCAAAGAGAGGATGGTTCCAAACAAACCAAGCTCTCGACAAAGTTTCATGATGGCACAAAGTACCAAAAGAAAAAGGCTTGCCTTCCACCAACACACTTGATAAGGATCACAAAAAAAAAGTGTTCTAAAGAAAATAGAATAGCTCCCCCACGAGTTGTGCATTATATAGGATTTGTATTTGAATACAAGAAGCACAATGTGGGATCACCGCTTTCACTATATCTAGAAAACACTAGACAAGAACAAGAAATAAACAAGATCCACAAGTGGTATGGAAGACAACGGGAGTTGACACAAACCTTGGCAAGAGAAAAAGCAAGTAAAACAAAAGCCAATGTAAAGATGATCAACAAATTCTACCACACATAAGACTACCAATTGTCAAAGACAAGAAGTATTTGGTAATAATTCCCGGTGGTAGATAACAAGGATATCCGACATCATCTTCACACCAACCACAAGCAAATTGCAACTTGTAGAGCTAACATGCCACCTAGGAACAAGATAATCTACAATATCAATTCTAGGTGACAATATCTCAAATGTACACATTTTCTAGGCTTGTAATATGCACTTAGCATATTACTCCCCCATAATGTGATACCAATAAGAACTTAACAAGAGGCAATAAGAGGAACAACCAAGAGATAATTAATGGACTATTTAGAATTTGAATTTCTCATGAGAGATATACCACCTAGCGACTAGATAATATTGTAATATCAATACTAGATGGTATTCCTCATGTACACACATTTATAGGATTGTGAGGTGCACAAAGCACATCACTCCCCCAAAATGGGATGTTCCATCAATCTCTCACACGAGCCAACTAGGATACAAACAAGAAGCATAAAGGCTCAACGCATGACACACACGTACATGATGTGCAAACCAACACACACATACTTGATTGCTCAAGGTAAGCACGTTGGAATCACAACATATACAAACACATGCAAGGAACAAAACCAAAACATGCAAGGGGGCAAGTAACTTTCAAGGTAAACAATTTTAAGTACAAGTTACCGCAAGGAGGCACATTGGATATAAGATAGAAACTTGATAATCCAATTGACTTGGCTTGAGACAAAGAGAATGATGAAGTCCCCTTAATTCTTCATAATTTAGCCAAGTCTCCAATGCCCTCCAAAAAACACCTATTGATCAAGTTTGAGCTAGTTGGCCCCCAACCAAGTTGGGTCCTAAGAGGTTAGTCACAATAGGCTTGGCTACCCAAATGGTTCTTTGCTTCAAACCACTTTGAGTACCAACAGACTTGGCAACCACATTGCCAACCTTATCCTTCCCAAGAGAATAGACATCATCAATAATAATTGGGTTGGATAAGTTACCACTAGTGCATGAAGAAGCGAGGTGACCTTTCTCACGGCATAGGTAGCAACGTCTACTCTTCACTTTCTTCTCACTTGATTTCTCAACTTGAGAAGCATTAACTTGAGTCTTCTTGGGAAGAGGCCTTTCTTCAACTTGAGGTTGAGCATGTGATTGAACTTGTGCCCTCTTCCCTTGTTGCTTGACACTAATGGCCTTCTTCTTCAATGGGCAAGATCTAACATGATGCCCTTCTACTTTGCACTTGAAGCAGACAATCTTGGCCGAATTCTTGACTTGTTCTTGGCCCTTCTTTGTGTTCATGTTGGACTTCTTCTTCTTATTGGAGTTGAATCCAAGTCCACCTTTGTCATTGGGAGATTTTTGCACACTCAAGATATTATTGAGTGTGGATTTCCCTTCATGACACTTTTCCAAGTCTTTCTTCAAAGAAGTGACTTGGGCCTTGAGCTCTTTGATTTCCTCTACATGGTTAGTCTCAACACAAGTACTAGAGGAAGTATAAGCTTCGTCGTTAGAGCAACAAGGCAAGGAAAGCAATTCATCACAAGATGTACCAACATTGTGAGTAGATGAATTACAAGGACTAGCATATGGCAATATATTATTTTGACTAGAAGTAGTGCTAGTATCCACATGAGGCTCACTAGATGTTACCTTAGCAATCATGGCCTCATGAGCTATCTTTAGCACACTATGGGATACTAGAAGATCATCATGAGAGCTTGAGAGCTTTTCGTGACTTTCTTCCAATTTCCCATAATTGCAAGATAGCACCTCAAGTTGAGCCCGTAGCTCAACATTCTCCTTCAAAATGGATGCTTCACAAGTAATAGAATTAGTAGCACAAGCATCATCATTAACAACAAGAGGAGAAGGCAACTTGGCAAGCTCTTTTAAATAAGAAGCTTCAAGTTGACCATGAGACTCGGTGAGTTTGATGAGCTCACCCTTGATGACCCTTGAGCCATTTTCGAGGTGCTCAAAATCCTCAAGGAGTCTAGCATGAGCAACTTCAAGCTTAGCATTTTTAGTTTCAAAAACATTGGCCACCTTAAGAGCTCTATCAGTAGATTCCTTCACTTTAGACAATTCTAGAGCAAAAGTCTCCTCAAGAGATTCCTTGGTGGTTTGTTCAAGTTCAAGGGCTTGAGAGAGGTCCGCAATCTCATTTGCGTAATCACGCCCATGAGCTTCCATTTTCTCAATGGTGACCTCATGCTCCTCGAGATGAGATTCCAACTCCTCAATATATTTCTTGCCCTCAATGGCAATGGACATAATTTCCATGAAGTTGGAACGAGCAATTTTATTTTTATGAAGAGCTTTAAAAATCATCTCCCCCTTAGTTTTTAAGGAGGCAACATTATTATTCTCTTCATCATTATCCTCATCATCATTAGCATCAACATCATCATCAAGAGACATATTGGGGTTCAAAGTAGGAGATACCTTTGACGCCTTAGCCATAAGGCAAAAAGCAATAGATGATGATGTAGGATCCCTTGAGGCACCATTAGACACCACATCTTGTTCCATGGAGTGTTCGGTTTCCTCTACATTGTTAGCATAACAATTCGAGGAAATAGATGCATTTTTATCATGGCAACAAGACATAGCAAGCATATCATCATGAGATTTAGTCAAGCAATTTCTACATGATATGCAAGGACTATGAACAGAAGCATGTGAAACATTTGGAGTGCTCGAAGTGTTAAAGCCCAAGGAGGGAGCATTGCAATAATATAGTGATGAAGGATCATCCACAATAAGCATACTATCATCATTGCAATGACCAACACTACTCACCATATCATTACCTTGTGGCAAACCACATGTAGGTGAAGTAGAAGAAGTTGAGAACACTATATGACCGGAGGTGGAGGGAGAACAACCATCCCCACAAATCTTGGACACACCATATTTATCTTGAAGCTTTGTCCATAACTCATGAGCATCCCGGAACGGCATGTGTTGAAATATAACTACATTGCTCAAAGCATCGAAAAGCACATTAGAGGCTTGAGCATTGAGATAAGAGTTTTTCTCTTCCTCTAAAGATAATCTTTGGGGATCCTTTGGAGGAGAAAAACCCATATCTACAATTCGCTCTAAATTTGGGTCCATGACCCTAAAGAGATTAAGCATGCGAATTACCCAAACATCAAAATTTGTGCCATCGAAACTAAGAGTGTCAGAGAATCCTAATCCTCTAGTCGACATCTTTACTCTCTAGGCGGTTAAGCCCAACAAAGAGAGACGAGGCTCTGATACCAATTGAAAGATCGTGGATGTCGCCTAGAGGGGGGGGGGGATAGGCGTTTTAAAATAATTACGGTAGAGGCTCGAACAAATGCGGAATAAACCTAGCGGTTAATTTGTCAAGCACAAAACCTACAACAACTAGGCTCACCTATGTGCACCAACAACTTATGCTAAGCAAGGTAAGCAACAAAGTGATAGCAAGATATATGACAAATAACAATATGGCTATCACAAAGTAAAGTGCATAAGTAAAGGGCTCGGGTAAGAGATAACCGAGGCACGAGGAGACGATGATGTATCCCGAAGTTCACACCCTTGCGGATGCTAATCTCCGTTTGGAGCGGTGTGGAGGCACAATGCTCCCCAAGAAGCCACTAGGGCCACCGTAATCTCCTCACGCCCTCGCACAATGCAAGATGCCGTGATTCCACTAAGGGACCCTTGAGGGCGGTCACCGAACCCGTACAAATGGCGACCCTTGGGGGCGGTCACCGAACCCGTACACTTTGGCAACCCTTGGAGGCGGTCACCGGTACCCGTCAAATTGCTCGGGGCGATCTCCACAACCTAATTGGAGACCCCGACGCTTGCCCGGAGCTTTACACCACAATGATTGAGCTCCGAACACCACCAACCGACTAGGGGGCCCAAGCACCCAAGATAAACAAGCTCAAGGGCACCAAGCACCCAAGAGTAATAAGCTTCTCAACTTGTAACTTCCACGTATCACGTGGAGAACTCAAACCGATGCACCAAATGCAATGGCAAGGGCACACGGAGTGCCCAAGTCCTTCTCTCTCAAATCCCACCGAAGCAACTAATGCTAGGGAGGAAAATGAGAGGAAGAACAAGAAGGAGAACACCAAGAACTCCAAGAACTAGATCCAAGGGGCTCCCCTCACATAGAGGAGAAAGTGATTGGTGGAAATGTGGATCTAGATCTCCTCTCTCTTTTCCCTCAAAAACTAGCAAGAATCCATGGAGGGATTGAGAGTTAGCAAGCTCGAAGAAGGTCAACAATGGGGGAAGAACACGAGCTCAAAGGATTGGACTCAATGGGGAAGAAGACCCCCTTTTATAGGAGGGGAGAAAATCCAACCGTTATCCCCTCACTCAGCCCGCACAACGCGGTACTACCGCACCAGGGGCGCGGTACTACCGCGAGGCTGCGCGGTACTACCGTGGAGGACCACGGTACTACCGCGACAGCAGCATAGGCCGGAACTTGCCTGACTAGGGGGCAGTACTACCGCTTGCGCGGTACTACCGCGCCCCCTTGCGGTACTACCGCAAGGTAGGAAAGTCTCAGCCTGGGAAGGGCGCGGATGAAATAAATTACATCCGTGCCTACTTCCGCTGAGGGAGGACCTGCGCAAAAACTCCGGCACGGTACTACCGCACACGAAGAGCGGTACTACCGCGTAGGGCGCGGATGTAAAAAATTACATCCGCCCCTACGTCCGCTCATGCTGCTGAGCCTGGCCAGAGCCCACGGTACTACCGCGCCCACGACGCGGTACTACCGCGTAGGGCGCGGATGTAAAAAATTACATCCGCCCCTACTACCGCTCGAGCAGCTGCGCCTGGCCTGAGGCCACGGTAGTACCGCTCCAACAGAGCGGTACTACCGCAAGGGCCTGCGGTACTACCGCTCCAAAGAGCAGTACTACCGCATGCCCTAGATCAGCAACACTAGCAGTCCTTCATTTTGCAGAGAAGACAACGGGGGTAACAATAAAACCAGAACTGCCATAACTTCCGCAAATGAGCTCCGAATTGAGAAAACTCAAGCTTGTTGGATACAAGACAACGAGTAGCATCAAAACAGAGACTGGTTAGTAAGAAGAGGCAGAGGAGGTATGCCTAACAAGAGAGGAGAGAAACCTCCAACAGAGAAGAACCGGCATACCCTCCAACATCGAAAACATCATAGAAGACGCATGTGAACTCCGTTTTCGATGAACTCGAGCTTGTCATAAAAATGACCAAAAGCTCCAAAACTCACAAGGAGAAGAACCAAACAAGAACCAATAAGGATGATGCAAGGATGCAATGGTTTGAGCTCTCTACGAACGATACGATCAAGCAACTCATCGAGAGCCCCCCTTGATAGTACGGCAATCGATCCTATAACCCGGTCTCCCACAACTACCATGAGACCGGTAAAATAGAAAACCTATCAAGGGCAAACCTTTGCCTTGCACAAAGTCCACTTGAGCTAGATGATGATGATCTACTCCTCCTCAAGATGGACCACCTTTCTTGATTGCGTTGGCTCGATGAAGACTAGTTGATTGCTCCCCCATACTCCACTATGGGTGAGCCACTCTTCCGCTCATCTTCACAAGTCCATTGTCACCACAATGGATGGCAAGCTTCAAGCACTTGATCTCTTCATGATACATCACTTGAACTTGCACACCGCAACCTAACCCCATAAAGAACTCTCACGAAGACCATGGGTTAGCACACAAAGTGTAATGGACAATGCTTACCATACCATGGGACTTGATCCCTCGGTACATCTTGTGCGCTTTGTGTGTTGACTCTTTTCAACTCTCTTCATTTGGATGATGTCTTGAAGGTGGACATGAATGATCACACAATCTTATTCTTCAAGACATGCTTGCAATAAGCTCAACACTCACATGACCGATCTTTGGATAATTCCTTAAAAGGACGATGGTCATCACAAACTCTCCTTGAAACCAACACATGGACTCCAAGAAAAGCCTATGGACAAACCCTTCAAATACAACTCAAGGAAACCATTAGTCCATAGAGATTGTCATCAATTACCAAAACCAAACATGGGGGCACCGCATGTTCTTTCACCTAGGCCATATTTTAGTGTAACAAAAAACAGAATTGATTATATATGTTTCTTGCATTTTTTAGTTAAAGCAATTGTTGTTATTTAAATTTTATAGTGCTAATTAGTTAATTAGAATTAGTATGAAACCTAGGACAGATTAGTTAAAACAATTTTTGCTATTTAATTTTTTTAGTAAAAGCAATTGTTGCTATTTAAAAAAACAAAACTTGAAGTGGACAGATTAATTCTATATTTTAAAAAACATGACTTCTTGCATTTATATTTTTCTTCAAGTTCTATATTTTTCTTCCTTTTATATGCGAATTTGAAGTGGACATGTGATATGTGGACATGTGATTTGGACATGTCATATTTGGAATTTGGACATGTGATGTGCAGGGCAAATGATCCGAGTGGCCTATGTTTCGCCGGAATGTTGATTCATTTCCGTTCCGGTGAATTTCAAGCGCTCGGTATGTCCACTTTTTAGCAAAGGTCATGCCGAAATTTTCCGTGAATTTTGGCATGACTTGTGCTAGAAAGTAGGCATATCGAGTGTCGGGAGTTGCCAGAACGACATTCCGGCAAACATAGATCTTTCTTTATGTCACTTCTCATTCTTTTATAGTTTTAGAATTAAACAACGAGACTTAATCATAGGAAACATGTCGAACAACAAAGAAACCAGGCCTTCTGACCAAGATGCACACAAGATGGATTATGAGGGTGAACAAGAGTACCTCGACTATTTGACTTCTAAGCAAAGTCAAGGTTTGCAGGTCGTCCTTGATGATGGTACTGACGCCGACATCGACACCGATGGCGCTGGCACCGATGGCGGCGCCGAGACCGGCGGGGAAGGTACCGGCGGGGAAGGTACCAGCGAGGAAGGTACCGAAGGGGAAGATACCGGCATCGATACCAGAGAGAAGAAGCAGAAGAAGCAGAGGATACGAAAACCTAACAAACTCGGCATGGGATGACTGATGATCACACAGATGGCACCTGGCAAGTTTGAGCTATTAGAGCCGGAAGAATCTCTCAAGTGCTATGGGAACCAAGTAGGATGCATCCTACGGGAATGCGTGAGCATCAACAATGATGACTTAAGGAGTAAAGAACATTTGAGGCAGTTGCTCCTGACAAAGTTGCACAAGAGATTCAAGTTCCCCGACCGAGATGATAGCATAGAGCAACCGTGGGGTGATCCGAAGATGAAAAAGATTAACAATCACGCCATGGGCATGTTCAACAATGATTTGGCCTCTTGGAAAGGGAGGGTGAAACGAGCTATTGAGGCTGAGGAACCCCTGTCCAAGATTCTGGAGGAAAATCTGACACCTGCAGAAGAGGAGTTTGAAAAGTTCAAGGACACTTGCGCTACCGAGGCAGCCAAGGCTAAGGCTGCAAAATTCAAGAGCCTTCAGCAAAGGAACACGGGGAAGCATCGCCTCGGAAGCCGTGGCTACCTTGGCAAAAGGCCCATATGGATAAGGAGGACGCGGAACGTGAAGCCGCGGGTCTCCCAGACCCGTTCGCGAAGTTCACCAACCCCTTGGAGCATGACTTCATCAGGGCCCGCTACAAGTGGGACAAGAAAAAGAAGGTTTTTTACACGGACGAGATCACAAGGAGATTTATTAGATTACTGGTAATTATTCTTTTACCACCTTACATTTAGCTCCTGGCCAAGTCAACTACACATTCGTAAACATTTCAGGTTCCTTCTATAGGAGAAGCAACACCAGCTTGAAGCCGAAAGCCCTACTTTGCCGATGAGGCCCAAGTGGGACACCCCTCTCAACTGGGCCTTGAACGAACTTAAGGGACTTTCTTTGGGCCAGCGGCCGCAATATAGACGTGTGCACGGCGTCGGAGACGGCGCCATGTGGAAGGTGTTTTACAACGAGGGCTCGAAGGCCAAGAAGCAGAAAAAGAAGTTTAGTCAGGCGGACATTGATGAGAAGGTGAAGCTTGCGGTCGAGAAAAAAGCAGTTGAGGACGCGCAAAAAGCAGCTGAGGAGAAACATGATTTGCTAAAGCAGGCAGTAGATGCAGCTGTAAATGCCTGCAGAAATGATTTCACTACTAACTTGGTCACGGCTATCATCAACTGGACGAAGGAAAATCTAGACAAGACGGTACATGATTTCCCCATGCCCAGTTTCATCTGGAGCAACTCGGTGAACAACACCACCGCACCATCATCTGCTCACGCAACCGGGCCTGCTCTCACACTCGCACCCGCACCCGCTCATAGCAGCCCGTCCTCAGTCTCTGGCATGCTAGACGGGCCTTCGTATTTGGCTGAGCTCGACGCCCTCACGGTAATTACATGTCGCACCAACATATATATCTAGAATATTCCATTTCCGTTGCTTGTCGGATGTTTTACCCTGCAGACATGTGTTTGCATGCCGATGAAACTCCATGCACCATACTCTACTTGATCAAAGGCCAGAAGGTGGACATGGGAAAGGGGGTGATAACGAACCCCTTGCAACTCACGTTCCACAACCATCCGATTCCTGCTGGGCACTTCAGGGTTAACTTGTCCAGTGTGAAATCGGGGCACAAGGATTTGCCTCCTCCAGTACGGCTTCAGGGAGGGGACGACGAGACCCCGCTGCAGATAGGAAGCTGCAAGGGTTGGGTGCTGCTATGGCCGAAGAGTCTTCTTCGTCTGGAGCCGGCCGAGAGCACACCAATAACCACACATCAACAAGCATGTATGGAGACCACCACCCCGCCTACGCAACTACCAGCTCTTGTAGTGCCGGGTGAGAGCGGCGGATGACGTGATGAAGGGGGTCCAATAGTGGCTGATGTAATCGGCCCCGTAGAACAAAGAATGGATGATGAGATGGAGGAGACGGAGGACCCAATGGGTTTCCTCAATACAGGCGCCTATGAAGGTGACTTAGATATGATGAGTCAGCCATATGACGCATCGGGCTATCAGCATGCTGATGAGGATATGGATGATTTGCTCGGACAGGAACGTCCTAGCGGGGATTACAAGAAGTCTCTCTTCATGAAATCCTCACGGGACACGCTTGAAGATGCCGCCTCAACACAAGCTCAAATAGTCTGGGGTCGTACAGTTCTTAGCCCGGTAACACTGGGGCAGGGGTTAAGGAAGGGTCTAGAAGGTGTGCCCAAGAAAAAGGAGAGGAAGAGATCGGGGAAGATAGGCTCAGCTGTCTACAAACAAGCCAGAGCACATAGCAGCCAGACGGTGGATTCTGAAGAGGTATCCGTCGATACGTCTCCAACGTATCTATAATTTTTTATTATTCCATGCTATTATATTACCCGTTTTGGATGTTTATGGGCTTTACTTTACACTTTTATATCATTTTTGGGACTAACCTACTAACCGTAGGCCCATCCCGAATTGCTATTTTTTTTGCCTATTTCAGTGTTTCAAAGAAGAGAAATATCAACCGGAGTCCAAACTGAATGAAACCTTTGGGAGTGATCTTTTTGGAACAAACGTGATCCAGACGACTTGGAGTGGAAGTCAAGAAACAAGTTAGGCGGCCATGAGGGTGCCCGACGCATCCCCTACAGGTGGGCGCGCCCCCCACCCTCGTGGCCCCCTCGAGCGTCCACCGACCTACTTCTTCCTCCTATATATACCCATGTACCCTGAAAACATCAGAAGCGACCACGAAAAACTATTTCCACCATCGTAACCTTCTGTATCCGCGAGATCGCAACTTGGAGCCTTTGCCGACGCTCCGCCAAAGGGGGAGTCGATCATGGAGGGCCTCTACATCATCCCCAAGGCCTCTCCAATGAGTTGTGAGTAGTTTACCACAGATCTTCGGGTCCATAGTTATTAGCTAGATGGCTTCTTCTCTCTCTTTGAATCTCAATACAAAGTTCTCCTCGATCTTCTTGGAGATCTATTTGATGTAACTCTTTTTGCGGTGTGTTTGTCGAGATCCGATGAATTGTGGGTTTATGATCAAGTTTATCTATGAGAAATATTTGAATCTCCTCTGAATTCTTTTATGTGTGATTAAGTTATCTTTGCAAGTCTCTTCGAATTATCAGTTTGGTTTGGCCTACTAGATTGATCTTTCTTGCAATGGGAGAAGTGCTTAGCTTTGGGTTCAATCTTGTTGTGTCCTTTCCCAGTGACAGCAGGGACAGCAAGGCACGTATTGTATTGTTGCCATCGAGGATAAAAAGATGGGGTTTATATCATATTGCATGAGTTTATCCCTCTACATCATGTCATCTTTCTTAATGCGTTACTCTGTTCTTTATGAACTTAATACTCTAGATGCATGTTGGATAGCGGTCGATGTGTGGAGTAATTGTAGTAGATGCAGGCAGGAGTCGGTCTACTTGTCACGGACGTGATGCCTATATACATGATCATGCCTAGATAATCTCATAATTATTCGCTTTTCTATCAATTGCTCGACAGTAATTCGTTCACCTACCGTAATACTTATGCTATCTTGAGAGAAGCCACTAGTGAATTCTATGGCCCCCGGGTCTATCTCTTATCATATAAGCTTTCAATCTACTTTTATTTGCATCTTTACTTTTCCAATCTATATCATAAAATACCAAAAATATATTTATCTTATCATATTATCTCTATCAGATCTCACTTTCGCAAGTGGCCGTGAAGGGATTGAAAACCCCTTTATTGCGTTGGTTGCGAGTTCTTGTTTGTTTGTGTAGGTGCGTGGGACTTTTGAGGATCCTCCTACTGGATTGATACCTTGGTTCTCAAAAACTTAGGGAAATACTTACGCTACTATTGCTGCATCACCATTTCCTCTTCAAGGAAAATCAATGCAAGCTCAAGACGTAGCAAAAAGGATTTCTGGCGCCATTGCTGGGGAGGTCTTCACTCAAGTCAAGACATACCAAGTACCCATCACAAACTCATCTCCCTCGCATTTACATTATTTGCCATTTGCCTCTCATTTTCCTCTCCCCCACTTCACCCTTGCCGTTTTATTCGCCCTCTCTTTTCCAATCTACTCTCTCTTTCGCTTGCCTTTTTGTTTGCTTGTGTGTTGGATTACTTGTCGCAATGGCACAAGATAATACCAAATTGTGTGACTTTTCCAATACCAATAATAATGATTTTCTTAGTACCCCGAGTGCTCCTTTTAATGATGTTGAGTCTTGTGAAATCAATGCTGCTTTACTGAATCTTATTATGAAAGATCAATTCTCCGTCCTTCCTAGTGAAGATGCCGCTACCCATCTAAACAACTTTGTTGATTTGTGTGAAATGCAAAAGAAGAAAGATACGGATAACGATATTGTTAAATTGAAGTTATTTCCGTTTTCACTTAGAGATCGTGCTAAATTTTGGTTTTCGTCTTTGCCTAAGAATAGTATTGATTCGTGGAATAAGTGCAAAGATGCTTTTATCTCTAAGTATTTTCCTCCCGCTAAGATCATCTCTCTTAGGAACGATATTATGAATTTTAAACAACTTGATCATGATCATGTTGCCCAATCTTGGGAAAGAATGAAATTGATGATTCGAAATTGCCCTACTCATGGTTTGAATTTATGGATGATCATACAAATTTTTTATGCCGGATTGGATTTTGCTTCTAGAAATCTTTTAGATTCGGCCGTGGGAGGAACGTTTATGGAAATCACCTTAGGAGAAGCTACCAAACTCCTTGATAATATTATGGCTAATTATTCTCAATGGCACACCGAAAGACCTACTAGTAAAAAAGTGCATGCTATAAAAGAAATTAATGTTTTGAGTGGAAAGATGGATGAACTTATGAAATTTTTTGCTACTAAGAGTGCTTCTATTGATCCCAATGATATTCCTTTGTCTACTTTGATTGAGAATAATAATGAATCTATGGATGTGAATTTTGTTGGTAGGAATATTTTTGGTAACAATGCTTATAGAGGAAACTTTAATCCTAGATCATTCCCTAGTAATTCCTCTAATAATTATGGAAATTCCTACAATAATTCTTATGGTAATTTTAATAAGATGCCCTCTGATTTTGATAATAGTGTGAAAGAATTTATGATCTCTCAAAAGAATTTTAATGCCATGCTTAAAGAAAAATTGCTTAAAGTTGATGATTTGGCTAGGAACGTTGATAGACTTTCGCTTGATGTTGATTCTTTGAAACTTAGATCTACTCCTCCTAAGAATGATATAAATGAGTCTCTAAAAGCTATGATAATTTCCATTGATGAGTGCAAAGAAAGAACTGCTAAATTGCGTGCTAAGAAAGATTGCTTTGTAAAGGCATGTTCTTCTACTTTCCATGAAAATAATGATGAAGATCTAAAAGTTATTGATGTGTCCCCTATTAAATATTTGTTTTGCAATATGAATCTTAATAATGATGGGACTGGAGATGAGTCAACTTTAGTTAAAAGGTGTCCCAATGATTCGGAGTTTTTAGATCTTGATGCTAAAATTGGTAAAAGTGGGATTGGAGAGGTCGAGACTTTAAATAGCATTGAACCCACTATCTAGGATTTAAAGGAATTTAATTATGATAATTGTTCTTTAGTAGACTGTATTTCCTTGTTGCAATCCGTGTTGAATTCTCCGCATGCTTATAGTCAAAATAAAGCTTTTACCAAACATATTGATGATGCCTTGATGCAATATTATGATGAAAAACTTAATTTGGAAGTTTCTACACCTAGAAAAATTAATGATGAGTGGGAACCTACTATAAATATTAAAATTAAAGATCATGAGTGTTATGCTTTATCTGATTTGGGTGCTAGTGTTTCCACGATTCTGAAAACTTTATGTGATATTCTAGGTTTGCATGATCTTGATGATTGCTCTTTAAATTTGCACCTTGCGGATTCCACCATTAAAAAATCCTATGGGAAGGATCAATGATGTTCTTATTGTTGCAAATAGGAACTATGTGCCCGTAGATTTTATCGTTCTTGACATAGATTGCAGTCTTTCATGTCCTATTATTCTTGGTAGACCTTTCCTTAGAACGATTGGTGCGATTATTGATATGAAGGAAGGGAATATTAGATTTTAATTTCCATTAAGGAAAGGCATGGAGCACTTTCCAAGAAATAAAGTCAAATTACCTTATGAATCTATCATGCGAGCTACTTATGAATTGAGTGCCAAAGATGGCACTACTTAAATCTATCCTCGCTTTTATGCCTAGCTAGGGGCATTAAACGATAGCGCTAGTTGGGAGGCAACCCAATTTTATCTTAGTTTTTTTCTTTTGCTTCTGTTTAGTAATAAATTTTTCATCTACCTTCTGTTTAGATGTGTTTTTATGTTTTAGTTAGTGTTTGTGCCAAGTAGAACCTATAGGATAACCTATGATAATAGTTAATTTGATTCTGCTGAAAAACAGAAACTTTGTGCGCACGAAAATAATTTTAGTAATTCACAGAAACCCGCTTTTGCGTTGATTCTTTTTGATGTAGATCAATAGACAAATTTCCCAGGACTTCCTATTTTGGTAGGATTTTTAGAGTTCCAGAAGTATTCGAGAGTTACAGATTGCTACAGACTGTTCTATTTTTGACAGATTCTGTTTTTCGTGTGTTGTTTGCTTATTTTGATGCATCTATGGCTAGTATGTAGGGGTATTGTGACGCCCGGATAATTAAGCTACAGTAAACCGCTGTTAATGATGCCACGTCACCGTGATTACTGTTGTTAGCCTCACGACGAATCATTCCATTCAAATAAGAAAAATTCAAAATCAAGGCAAACAACAAAAGTTTTCAAACTTTAAAACTAAAATGTCCAGGTAGTGCCAAGTAATGCAAAGTTAATTGTGGTGAGGAAACCCCACTTTTATAAAATGTTTTAATACTCTAAAATGATTAAAACGGTAGTTGAAACGATTGAATAAGTGCCTTTGATATTTTATAAAATGATAAACTATTTTAATATGAGGTAAAACTTTTTAGGGTAGTGGGTTATTTTGAAACACTATTTTTGAAGCTATTGTCATATTTTACTAAACTGAAAATACGGTGTAACTAAAATAAAACAGAAAAGAATAATAAAAAGGTAAAGAACAAATCAAAAAAAAAGAAGGTAAAAGAAATTAAAGCCCCCCCCCCTCGCTGGGCCTCGGCCCAGCTGGCCACCTGGCCAACCAGGCCGGCCCAGCCGCCCCTTACTAACCCCCCTCACCCCGTGACCTAACCGAGCCCCTCACCCCACGATCCCCACTCGCCCTTATGCGCCGCCACCCACAGGGGCGCTCCCGCGCACGCATGAGTCCTCGAGGGAGAGGAGCTCCCTCGTGCCCGACGACCATGCCCCCGTGCCCCCGACGCTCCTCGTCGGGCCTCCTCCCCGCCGCCCATCTCCGGCTCACCTCCCCTCTCGCTCCTCTTTCCTGACCCGATCTGGATCAGGAAAGGGCAACGAGCCCGACGCCGCCCCGCCTCTGAAGCCGCTAGACCTCGCCGCCACCTTGCCCCGAAGTCACCCCGCCTCCCTGACGCCGACGTCCTGGTGTGCTCCATCGCCGGCCTGCCTCCTCCCCACGCCGGACCTCCTCGTCCTCCTCCCCGAGTCGCTCCTCGCGCACCGTTGCCAAGTCCCTACAAACCCGATGTGAGCGCGCGCCCTTCCCCCTCTCTCCCTCTCGCGCGACCTCCCCTCGCGGCGCACACGGCACCCGCGCGCCGCGCCCCGGCTCGCGATGGCCGCGTCGACACCGCCGCCCCGCGTCGCCCTGCCTGAACCTCGCGCACCGCCTCCCCCGCGTGTGGCCTCACTTCCCTTTGCCGCTGCTCACCCGTCGTCGCCCGCGGCTGGCCTCGCCCAGTCCCGCACCTGCCGCGCCCTACCAGTGGCTCGGGCCGCCGGCGCCGGTGTGCGTCGTGCGTGCCCAGCGCCCTCTCGGGCTCGTGCCCGTTTGGGCGCCCACGTCTGCACCCGTTTCGCCGTCCCGCTAAGGCCCTCTGGGCCACTGACATTAGGGACCCACGCCCCTGTTAAAAAAAAAGATTTAATAAAATAAATAAATAAATAATTAAAATAATTAAAATATTAATTAATTAATTAATTAAAGAATTAATTAACTTAATTAAACCTGGTTAGACTAATTAATCATTTAATTAACCTGACTAATCTACTAATTAGATTAATTAATTTAGTTAGTTAGTTATCAGAGAATGACATGCGGGACCCACCTGTCAGGGTTGACTCAGTCAACCCTGTTGACTGCTGACGTCAGCATGACATCATGCTGACGTCATAAATACATTTTTTTTGAATTAATTAATTAATTAATTAAATTCCAGAAATTAATAAAATCTTTTAAAAATCATATCTTTTAATCCGTAATCCGGATTAAAATATTTTCAACATGAAAGTTGCTCAGAACGACGAGACGATTCCGGATACGCAGTCCGTTCGTCCACCACACCCCCCTAACCTATCGAACCCGCAACTTTCCCTCTCTGGCTCCTCTGCCCGAAAACACGAAACACCGGGAATACTTTCCCGGATGATTCCCCCTTGACCAGTACCACCTTATACCACGTTAGGGCACGCCTAGCATCGCTTCTTGACATGTCATGCATCGATATGCATCTGTTTACTTGGTATTCATTGTTTCTTCCCCCTCTTCTCTCCGGTAGACTACGAGACCGACGCTGCTGCTGCCCAGTTCGACTACGGAGTTGACGACCCCTCTCTCTTGCCAGAGCAACCAGGCAAGCCCCCCCCTTGATCACCAGATATCGCCTATTCTTCTCTATACTGCTTGCATTAGAGTAGTGTAGCATGTTACTGCTTTCTGTTGTACCTATTCTGATGCATAGCCTGACATTGATGCTACACCTGTTGATACCTTACCTGCAATCCTAAATGCTTAGTATAGGATGCTAGTTTATCATCATTGGCCCTACATTCGTGTCAGTCTGCCTTGCTATAATATTGGGCCGTGATCACTCGGGAGGTGATCACGGGTATATACTATACATACATACATACTATACAGATGGTGACTAAAGTCGGGTCAGCTCGAAGAGTACCCGCGAGTGATTCACGGATTGGGGGCTGAAAGGACCTTTGTCCCGACGGCCCTCTGTGTGGATCTTTGTGGCGGAGCGACAGGACAGGTTGAGACCGCCTAGGAGAGAGGTGGGCCTGGCCCTGTTCGGCGTTCGCAGACACTTAACACGCTTAACGAGATCTTGGTATTTGATCTGAGTCTGGCTACGAGCCTATACGCACTAACCATCTACGTGGGAGTAGTTATGGGTATCCCGACGTCGTGGTATCAGCCGAAGCACTTCAGACGTCAGCGACGGAGCGGCGCGCGCCGGGTTGGACTGCGTTAACGCAACTTCCTTTGTAATGGAGGTTGCTAGGTCTGCTCACCGGCCGCGTACGCAACGTGCAGGTGTGCTCAGGGCGATGGGCCCAGACCCCTGCGCGCTTAGGTTTAGACCGGCGTGCTGGCCTCTCTGTTTGCCTAGGTGGGGCTGCGACGTGTTGATCTTCCGAGGCCGGGCATGACCCAGGAAAGTGTGTCCGGCCAAATGGGATCGAGCGTGTTGGGCTATGTGGTGCACCCCTGCAGGGAAGTTAATCTATTCGAATAGCCGTGATCTTCGGTAACAGGACGACTTGGAGTTGTACCTTGACCTTATGACAACTAGAACCGGATACTTAATAAAACACACCCTTCCAAGTTCCACAGACAACCCGGTGATCGCTTTTCCGCAGGGCGACGAGGAGAGGATTGCCGGGTAGGATTATGCTGCTTGGAGATGCTATTGGAGTTGCTACTTGGAGATGCTACTTGGAGGACTTCAATCTACTCTCTTCTACATGCTGCGAGACGGAGGCTGCCAGAAGCGTAGTCTTCGACAGGATTAGCTATCCCCCTCTTATTCTGGCATTCTGCAGTTCAGTCCACTGATATGGCCCTTTACACATATACCCATGCATATGTAGTGTAGTTCCTTGCTTGCGAGTACTTTGGATGAGTACTCACGGTTGCTTTCTCCCCCCTTTTCCCCCTTTCCTTTCTTTCTGGTTGTCGCAACCAGATGCTGGAGTCCAGGAGCCAGACGCCACCGTCGACGACGACCCCTACTACACCGGAGGTGCCTACTACTACGTGCAGCCCGCTGACGACGACCAGGAGTAGTTTAGGAGGATCCCAGGCAGGAGGCCTGCGCCTCTTTCGATCTGTATCCCAGTTTGTGCTAGCCTTCTTAAGGCAAACTTGTTTAACTTATGTCTGTACTCAGATATTGTTGCTTCCGCTGACTCGTCTATGATCGAGCACTTGTATTCGAGCCCTCGAGGCCCCTGGCTTGTATTATGATGCTTGTATGACTTATTTTATTGTAGAGTTGTGTTGTGATATCTTCCCGTGAGTCCCTGATCTTGATCGTACACATTTGCGTGCATGATTAGTGTACGATTAAATCGGGGGCGTCACAAGTTGGTATCAGAGCCAACTGCCTGTAGGAATCCCCCTTCCACACTCCTTGGCCGAAGTCGAGTCTAGACATTGCAAAAACTTTTACTAACTTGGCTGTGTGCCTTACGGGCCCACGTCGCCATTGGGTGGTATTAGGATCTTTTACTCCTCGACCTTTACTCTGGGACTCTGAACTCTCTTCTACTCGGGTTAAACGATTTCTACTAAAATCTGACTTTAGGTTCTCGAAAATACTTTCTCCCGGAGAGCCCCTTCAGTCCAGGTGATCGCCGACTGCACCAGAAGATTTCGAAGTTACTCGCCGAAACTCTTTTGAGACTTTGTGTCCGTTGCTTTTGCAATTCCCTACCATCGAAATATCCCTATGGGTAAATACATACACTTGACGTTCTTACTTTTATTCCCAGTTGATCTTGTTATTACAAGATACCTCGTAATTCTCTCTAATGTTCCGACAATACTTTGTGCCTACTGCCTTGCAGTTCCTTGCCACTTGAATACCCCTAAGAATAATTCTCGCACTTATCGAGTATCCGCTCATCCCCCAGTTGTTCATGTGTTTCACAATGGTCTTTGAAATACTATTCGATCCTCCAAAAATCCTTAATAGCTTATTGCTCTGCAATGCTTGTCTGCTTGCATTATGGATGCTTTCCATATGTCTGGCAATATTCGTTAGTATCCTTAGGCATCGTCATTTTGATCCTATTGATTCAGCATGTGTGCGAATGCACACAATCATCTATCAACCCTTCTAAATTATCCTTCTGGCTCAAACATCATTTTTGAACATGAGCTGGTTCTCGACCAAACTATTTGTCGTCAATTGTGCCTCTGGTATATCCAACTTATCCATCCTTGATCAGAGCGACTGCTTCTGATCCTTTGTTTTGGAAATCGAAATTCCTTTATTATCTAAGCATCGAATTATTTCGATGTTCTATAATATGATGCCCGTGCATTCTTCCTCCTCTGGTTGAGTACCGATGCTCACGTCAGATCCCTTGTGGACCATCGGTTCCTTTGTTGGATTTTATCCGACAGTGTCCTTCATATTGAATAACCTTGAGAGCCTTTCCATGGGTATATAATGCCTTTGGTAAATTGTATCATCTGCTTTTGAACAATGCTCTACTTTCGAGCTTGTATTATTTACCCCGAAGTTTGTGGTATATGTTCGTAAGATGCCCTGATGGGTTGAACATATGCCTTCTCTAAACCGTGTGAACCCGAAAGTTTTCACGAGTCATACTCATCTGGTATTTCACCAGGTAAAACTTTCAACACTAATGCCTTTATCAAAGCGAATAGTGAATGGAAGGTTATACATTGAAGAAGTGGGAGTCGACCTTGAACCTTGCGTTCATGCCCAGGGACACGATGTATAACTTATCATGGAAGCTGCTCGTAAAAATAGTTACCCCCTTGTTATAAGTTCATCTTGTATCCGTGGTTCAATCATTTATGATCGTGGTTTCTGACCATGTTCTCCTTTAAATACCATTTCTCGTGCAAGTTAAGCACTGGTCTTATGTAGAGTAATGCCCTAGTCCAACCTCTACTTTGGAATTGTCGTCGAGTATTACCCCCCTGGTATCTCGAGATTATCATGGAACTGCATAACTCCTTATGAGTTCTTCATCAAGTGCTACCTTCCCACTGATTCCAATTTTTCGCGGGCTCTGAGTTATTGAACACTCAAAGACACCGATAACTGAACCGAGTCCGCTCTTCGGTTCAACAACTCTTCAGTAAGCTTCTATAACTACGAGTTTGTACCCGATCACGCCATTCCTAGCCTGTTTGGCTATATCATTGTCGTGCCGATTCTAACTGTGCTACCTGGTCCTTATTCTCGGAGCACCAAATTTCAACGATGAACTAACCTTACGTCGATCCTCATCGTCATATCATTTCGCCTTGAACAACAAGCTTGGTTTCGAGTTTGTGTCGTACCCTTGGTTCCAATAACCTTTCACTTCATCATTACTTGACTTGATGTCGTTACCGATCGATTACATCTTCATGAACTCTCGCGACAAAGGTGTCGTGATCATCAACATTTTGAGCTCATCCAGGATATCAATTGAATTCATGATGAGAAATAACATCCTTGCCCTCGATGAATTGTATTATCGTCGACCACTTTATTGCCTTCCCACCAACACAAGCTTGTTCATGTTTGGTGTTATACCTTGAGTTCTTTGCTATCCAGCAATTGTTCTTCTTTACCTTGGAGTATTACCATCCTTTATGTCAAGAATGTTCTGAGATTTGTTCCACCTCTTGAGAATTCTTGGCATAGAAACACTTCTCACCATCACCATTCTTTATTGGTCCCCGTGTTAATTCCAACAAGTGAACGGTGTTGTTTGGATTCTTTCCTTCTAGCAACCCTATTTTTTTTGAAGTTAATGGTCGAAAGTTCATTCTTAGACTATTGACTATTGAATCACCATTCTGACATTGGTCGTGCAACCCAACCCATATTTCGGGCGCACCTTTCAACCAATGTTTAATTGTGTATGTTTTCCTCGAGCATACTTCCTTATATCATTTGATCTGACCAATGTTATCTCCTTGTTCACTTAATTGTGGAGATCCATCTTTTGGATACCTCGTTGAATTATCGCTGAGTCCATCAGCCACCTCATCATCCTCTCCTTGGGTTAATGATGAACTCTTGTTAACGGAAATCACTTCTTAGTTCATTTCCCGAGAATCTTACAGTGTCATCCCGTCAATTTGTGTTGCACCTTTCTTCTCGGGCATCCCGAGCCTGAGGTATCCTGACACCCATCATATCTGAATCTCCATCAGATATGATGGTTGGAACATATTTTCAAGAGTTATAACATTGGTCCTTTGATGACCTGGTAACATGATGTCATGCCTAGCACCCCCCCCCCTGGGTGGAGGACCTATTATTGTAGTATCCTTTTTAGCAAGTTTAGCCATTCTTCCCTGAGGAAATTGTAAGACTTATCCTACAAGTTGTTCCTAATGGATCCTTCCTATATCTAAAGTCTGACCTTTTGCTCGAAGACCATGTCAATGCTATCTCGAAGCATGTCTATGGTACTCCGATTTTCAACAAGAACATTTGAAGCCCAATGATAAATGTTTCCTGCTCAATTATCCAAACACCGCTGTATGGGTAATATCATGAAATTTCTCTCCCCTACCTAAGGAGTTTTCTACATAATATCTTGTCATGGATATCATGCTCTGCTTGTCCTTGGGAAGGATATACCCCTGATATACGTGTTTAAGCACATTTTCCTTCCCATTGTTTTGTTCAAACTTACTTGTAAACTACTTAACCGAGCAGTGGTAATCCCCTGCTTAGGTAAACACCTCGGTGTACCTTCCTGTCTGGTGTAACCCTGTTTCTACTGTTGATAACTTCCGGTAACCACCGATGGACGAGAACTTTGCCTATTGGTCCGCCTCGTTCAACGAGCAGGAAAATGGTTCTCTTCGTCCCTCGCCCTTGGTACCGACATTGTTGCCGACATAACTGACATGCTACTCTCTGACATGCCTTGCTATCGTGATCGTACAAGATGTCAGCCCCCCCTTTCTACTTTTAACCCACGTGGTGGGCCCATAACCCATAGGTCCCAGGATCGAAACCTGACTCTTCTGTACCACCTGTTGTCAAAGTTATTCCTCGTGCTTGACTTTGTATGTAATTCACGGGCCACTTGCCTGTTGATCTATTCTGGTATCGGACACAATACTTATTCCCGTTGCTCTGAACCCCTTTCGCACTCTGCTTCAGGCAATGAACGATTGCCTATCTGCTTGAAACTTCTTATTGCACCGTCTTACTTTGCTCTCGATGTGTTTCATTTGTTCAACTCGAGAGATACTCGTATGTTCATACTTGGGTAAACCCTAAAAGATTTTCCCTTGTAACATCCTATCGTTGTAGAGCTGCCCCTTACCTATTCGTAAGTACGATGGAGATCCCGAACAAAGGATGCCGACTTCATCATGATGACATGAAGCAAAGAAATGAAGACCTCAACTTAATGGATCGACCTCTTCGAGAAGGGCAACCAGGACCGAGAAGATTCGTTAGAATTTCATAACCAAATCCTTTCCCTCGTACTTCCCCTCTAAAATCTCGGGACGAGATTTCTTGTAGTGGAGGAGAATTGTGACGCCCGGATAATTAAGCTACAGTAAACCACTGTTAATGATGCCACGTCACCGTGATTACTGTTGTTAGCCTCACGACGAATCATTCCATTCAAATAAGAAAAATTCAAAATCAAGGCAAACAACAAAAGTTTTCAAACTTTAAAACTAAAATGTCCGGGTAGTGCCAAGTAATGCAAAGTTAATTGTGGTGAGGAAACCCCACTTTTATAAAATGTTTTAATACTCTAAAATGATTAAAACGGTAGTTGAAACGATTGAATAAGTGCCTTTGATATTTTATAAAATGATAAACTATTTTAATATGAGGTAAAACTTTTTAGGGTAGTGGGTTATTTTGAAACACTATTTTTGAAGCTATTGTCATATTTTACTAAACTGAAAATACGGTGTAACTAAAATAAAACAGAAAAGAATAATAAAAAGGTAAAGAACAAATCAAAAAAAAAGAAGGTAAAAGAAATTAAAGCCCCCCCCCCTCGCTGGGCCTCGGCCCAGCTGGCCACCTGGCCAACCAGGCCGGCCCAGCCGCCCCTTACTAACCCCCCTCACCCCGTGACCTAACCGAGCCCCTCACCCCACGATCCCCACTCGCCCTTATGCGCCGCCACCCACAGGGGCGCTCCCGCGCACGCATGAGTCCTCGAGGGAGAGGAGCTCCCTCGTGCCCGACGACCATGCCCCCGTGCCCCCGACGCTCCTCGTCGGGCCTCCTCCCCGCCGCCCATCTCCGGCTCACCTCCCCTCTCGCTCCTCTTTCCTGACCCGATCTGGATCAGGAAAGGGCAACGAGCCCGACGCCGCCCCGCCTCTGAAGCCGCTAGACCTCGCCGCCACCTTGCCCCGAAGTCACCCCGCCTCCCTGACGCCGACGTCCTGGTGTGCTCCATCGCCGGCCTGCCTCCTCCCCACGCCGGACCTCCTCGTCCTCCTCCCCGAGTCGCTCCTCGCGCACCGTTGCCAAGTCCCTACAAACCCGATGTGAGCGCGCGCCCTTCCCCCTCTCTCCCTCTCGCGCGACCTCCCCTCGCGGCGCACACGGCACCCGCGCGCCGCGCCCCGGCTCGCGATGGCCGCGTCGACACCGCCGCCCCGCGTCGCCCTGCCTGAACCTCGCGCACCGCCTCCCCCGCGTGTGGCCTCACTTCCCTTTGCCGCTGCTCACCCGTCGTCGCCCGCGGCTGGCCTCGCCCAGTCCCGCACCTGCCGCGCCCTACCAGTGGCTCGGGCCGCCGGCGCCGGTGTGCGTCGTGCGTGCCCAGCGCCCTCTCGGGCTCGTGCCCGTTTGGGCGCCCACGCCTGCACCCGTTTCGCCGTCCCGCTAAGGCCCTCTGGGCCACTGACATTAGGGACCCACGCCCCTGTTAAAAAAAAAGAAGATTTAATAAAATAAATAAATAAATAATTAAAATAATTAAAATATTAATTAATTAATTAAAGAATTAATTAACTTAATTAAACCTGGTTAGACTAATTAATCATTTAATTAACCTGACTAATCTACTAATTAGATTAATTAATTTAGTTAGTTAGTTATCAGAGAATGACATGCGGGACCCACCTGTCAGGGTTGACTCAGTCAACCCTGTTGACTGCTGACGTCAGCATGACATCATGCTGACGTCGTAAATAATTTTTTTTTGAATTAATTAATTAATTAATTAAATTCCAGAAATTAATAAAATCTTTTAAAAATCATATCTTTTAATCCGTAATCCGGATTAAAATATTTTCAACATGAAAGTTGCTCAGAACGACGAGACGATTCCGGATACGCAGTCCGTTCATCCACCACACCCCCCTAACCTATCGAACCCGCAACTTTCCCTCTCTGGCTCCTCTGCCCGAAAACACGAAACACCGGGAATACTTTCCCGGATGATTCCCCCTTGACCAGTACCACCTTATACCACGTTAGGGCACGCCTAGCATCGCTTCTTGACATGTCATGCATCGATATGCATCTGTTTACTTGGTATTCATTGTTTCTTCCCCCTCTTCTCTCCGGTAGACTACGAGACCGACGCTGCTGCTGCCCAGTTCGACTACGGAGTTGACGACCCCTCTCTCTTGCCAGAGCAACCAGGCAAGCCCCCCCTTGATCACCAGATATCGCCTATTCTTCTCTATACTGCTTGCATTAGAGTAGTGTAGCATGTTACTGCTTTCTGTTGTACCTATTCTGATGCATAGCCTGACATTGATGCTACACCTGTTGATACCTTACCTGCAATCCTAAATGCTTAGTATAGGATGCTAGTTTATCATCATTGGCCCTACATTCGTGTCAGTCTGCCTTGCTATAATATTGGGCCGTGATCACTCGGGAGGTGATCACGGGTATATACTATACATACATACATACTATACAGATGGTGACTAAAGTCGGGTCAGCTCGAAGAGTACCCGCGAGTGATTCACGGATTGGGGGCTGAAAGGACCTTTGTCCCGACGGCCCTCTGTGTGGATCTTTGTGGCGGAGCGACAGGACAGGTTGAGACCGCCTAGGAGAGAGGTGGGCCTGGCCCTGTTCGGCGTTCGCAGACACTTAACACGCTTAACGAGATCTTGGTATTTGATCTGAGTCTGGCTACGAGCCTATACGCACTAACCATCTACGTGGGAGTAGTTATGGGTATCCCGACGTCGTGGTATCAGCCGAAGCACTTCAGACGTCAGCGACGGAGCGGCGCGCGCCGGGTTGGACTGCGTTAACGCAACTTCCTTTGTAATGGAGGTTGCTAGGTATGCTCACCGGCCGCGTACGCAACGTGCAGGTGTGCTCAGGGCGATGGGCCCAGACCCCTGCGCGCTTAGGTTTAGACCGGCGTGCTGGCCTCTCTGTTTGCCTAGGTGGGGCTGCGACGTGTTGATCTTCCGAGGCCGGGCATGACCCAGGAAAGTGTGTCCGGCCAAATGGGATCAAGCGTGTTGGGCTATGTGGTGCACCCCTGCAGGGAAGTTAATCTATTCGAATAGCCGTGATCTTCGGTAACAGGACGACTTGGAGTTGTACCTTGACCTTATGACAACTAGAACCGGATACTTAATAAAACACACCCTTCCAAGTTCCACAGACAACCCGGTGATCGCTTTTCCGCAGGGCGACGAGGAGAGGATTGCCGGGTAGGATTATGCTGCTTGGAGATGCTATTGGAGTTGCTACTTGGAGATGCTACTTGGAGGACTTCAATCTACTCTCTTCTACGTGCTGCGAGACGGAGGCTGCCAGAAGCGTAGTCTTCGACAGGATTAGCTATCCCCCTCTTATTCTGGCATTCTGCAGTTCAGTCCACCGATATGGCCCTTTACACATATACCCATGCATATGTAGTGTAGTTCCTTGCTTGCGAGTACTTTGGATGAGTACTCACGGTTGCTTTCTCCCCCCTTTTCCCCCTTTCCTTTCTTTCTGGTTGTCGCAACCAGATGCTGGAGTCCAGGAGCCAGACGCCACCGTCGACGACGACCCCTACTACACCGGAGGTGCCTACTACTACGTGCAGCCCGCTGACGACGACCAGGAGTAGTTTAGGAGGATCCCAGGCAGGAGGCCTGCGCCTCTTTCGATCTGTATCCCAGTTTGTGCTAGCCTTCTTAAGGCAAACTTGTTTAACTTATGTCTGTACTCAGATATTGTTGCTTCCGCTGACTCGTCTATGATCGAGCACTTGTATTCGAGCCCTCGAGGCCCCTGGCTTGTATTATGATGCTTGTATGACTTATTTTATTGTAGAGTTGTGTTGTGATATCTTCCCGTGAGTCCCTGATCTTGATCGTACACATTTGCGTGCATGATTAGTGTACGATTAAATCGGGGGCGTCACAGGTATGAACCATAGAGAACTTGGAATACAGTAGTTTTAACACCAATATAAATAAAGAATGAGTTCATTACAGTACCTTATGTGGTGGTTTTTCTTTCTTGCACTAACGGAGCTTATGAGATTTCCTGTTGAGTTTTATGTTGTGAAGTTTTCAAGTTTTGGGTAAAGATTTGATGGACTATGGAATAAGGAGTGGCAAGAGCCTAATCTTGGGGATGACAAAGGCACCCCAAGATATTCAAGAATAGCCAAAAGGCTAAGTTTGGGGATGCCCCGGAAGGCATCCCCTCTTTCGTCTTCGTCTATCGGTAACTTTACTTGGGGCTATATTTTTATTCGTCACATGATATGTGTTTTGCTTGGAGCGTCTTGTATGATATTAGTCTTTGCTTTTTAGTTTACCACAATCATACTTGATGTACACACCTTTTGGGAGAAACCCACTTGATTAGAATTTATTAGAATACTCTATGTGCTTCACTTATATCTTTTGAGCTAGATAATTTTTGCTCTAGTGCTTCACTTATATCTTTTAGAGCATGGCGGTGGCTTAATTTTGAAGAAATTGTTGATCTCTCATGCTTCACTTATATTATTTCGAGAGTCTCTTAGAACAGCATGGTATTTGCTATGGTTATAAAATTGGTCCTAGAATGATGGGCATCCAAGTTGGGTATAATAAAAACTATCATAGGAAGTGAATTGGATGCTATGATCAATTTGATATTTGATAATTGTTTTGAGATATAGAGGTGGTGATATTAGAGTCATGTTAGTTGGGAGATTATGAATTGAAAGAATACTTGTGTTGAAGTTTGCGATTCCCGTAGCATGCACGTATGGTGAACCGCTTTGTGATGAAGTTGGATCACAATTTTATTTATTGATTATCTTCCTTATGAGTGGCTGTCGGGGACGAGCGATGGTCTTTTCCTACCAATCTATCCCCCTAGGAGCATGCGCATAGTACTTTGTTTTCAATGACTTTTATATTTTCGCAATAAGTGTATGAGTTCTTTATGACTAATGTTGAGTCCATGGATTATACGCACTCTCACCCTTCCACCATTTCTAGCCTCTCTTGTGCCGCGCAACTTTCACCGGTACCATACACCCACTATATACCTTCCTCAAAACAGCCACCATACCCTACCTATTATGGCATTCCCATAGCCATTCCAAGATATATTACCATGCAACTTTCCACCGTTCTGTTTATTATGAGACACATCATCATTGTCATATTGCTCTTTACATGATGTAGTTGACATCGTATTTGTGGCAAGGCCACCTTCATAATTTTCATACATGTCACTCTTGATTCATTGCATATCCCGGTACACTGCCGGAGGCATTCATATAGAGTCATATCTTGTTCTAAGTATTGAGTTGTAATCTTGAGTTGTAAATAAATAAAAGTGTGATGATCTTCATTATTAGAGCATTGTCCCTGTGAGGAAAGGATGATGGAGACTATGATTCCCCCACAAGTCGGGATGAGACTTCGGACTTTATAAAAAAAAGAGAAAGGCCAAATGAAAAAAAGGGAAAGGCCCAAAAAAAGAAAAAAAAGAAAAAATAAAAAAAGAAAAAGAAAAAATGAAATGAGAGAAAAAGAGAGAAGGGACAATGCTACTATCCTTTTTACCACACTTGTGCTTCAAAGTAGCACCATGATCTTCATGATAGAAAGTCTCCTATGTTGTCACATTCATATACTAGTGGTAATTTTTCATTATAGAACTTGGCTTGTATATTCCAATGATGGGCTTCCTCAAAATACCCTAGGTCTTCGTGAGCAAGCGAGTTGGATGCACACCCACTTAGTTTTTTTTGTTGAGCTTTCATACATTTATAGCTCTAGTGCATCCGTTGCATGGCAATCCCTACTCACTCACATTGATATCTATTAATGGGCATCTCCATAGCCCGTTGATACGCCTAGTTGATGTGAGACTATCTTCTCCCTTTTTGTCTTCTCCACAAACACCATTCTATTCCACATATAGTGCTATGTCCATGGCTCACGCTCATGTACTGCGTGAAAGTTGAAAAGGTTTGAGATTGCTAAAGTATAAAACAATTGCTTGGCTTGTCATCGGGGTTGTGCATGATTGAATACTTTGTGTGATGAAGATAGAGCAACAGCCAGACTATATGATTTTGTAGGGATAACTTTCTTTAGCCATGTTATTTTGAGAAGACAGGATTGCTTGATTAGTATGCTTGAAGTATTACTATTTCTTATGTCAATATGAACTTTTATTTTGGATCATTTGGATCTGAACATTCATGCCACAATAAAGAAAATTACATCGGGAATTATGCTAGGTAGCATTCCACATAAAAAATTCTATTTTTATCATTTACCTACTCGAGGACAAGCAGGAATTAAGCTTGAGGATGCTTGATACGTCTCCAACGTATCTATAATTTTTTACTGTTCCATGCTATTATATTACCTGTTTTGGATGTTTATGGGCTTTACTTTACACTTTTATATCATTTTTGGGACTAACCTACTAACCGGAGGCCCAGCCCGAATTGCTGTTTTTTTGCCTATTTCAGTGTTTCGAAGAAAAGGAATATCAAACGGAGTCCAAACGGAATGAAACCTTCGGGAGCGATCTTTTTGGAACAAACGTGATCCATAGGACTTGGAGTGGAAGTCAAGAAACAAGCCAAGCGGCCACGAGGGTGCCCGGCAAGCCCCCGACAGGTGGGAGCGCCCCCACCCTCGTGGGCCCCTCGAGCGTCCACCGACCTACTTCTTCCTCCTATATATACCCATGTACCCCGAAAGCATCAGAAGCGATCACGAAAAAATATTTCCACCGCCGTAACCTTCTGTATCTGTGAGATCCCATCTTGGAGCCTTCGTCGGTGCTCCGCCAGAGGGGGAATCGATCATGAAGGGCCTCTACATCATCCCCAAGGCCTCTCCGATGAGTTGTGAGTAGTTTACCACAGACCTACGGGTCCATAGTTATTAGCTAGATGGCTTCTTCTCTCTCTTTGGATCTCAATACAAAGTTCTCCTCGATCTTCTTGGAGATCTATTCGATATAACTCTTTTTGCGGTGTGTTTGTCGAGATCTGATTAATTGTGGGTTTATGATCAAGTTTATCTATGAGAAATATTTGAATCTCCTCTAAATACTTTTATGTGTGGTTAAGTTATCTTTACAAGTCTCTTCGAATTATCAGTTTGGTTTGGCCTAATAGATTGATCTTTCTTGCAATGGGAGAAGTGCTTAGCTCTGGGTTCAATCTTGTGGTGTCCTTTCCCAGTGACAGCAGGGGCAACAAGGCACGTATTGTATTGTTGCCATCGAGGATAAAAAGATGGGGTTTATATTATATTGCATGAGTTTATCCCTCTACATCATGTCATCTTTCTTAATGCGTTACTATGTTCTTTATGAACTTAATACTCTAGATGCATGCTGGATAGCGGTCGATGTGTGGAGTAATAGTAGTAGATGCAGGCAGGAGTCGGTCTACTTGTCACGGACGTGATGCCTATATACATGATCATGCCTAGATAATCTCATAATTATTTGCTTTTCTATCAATTGCTCGACAGTAATTCGTTCACCCACGTAATACTTATGCTATCTTGAGAGAAGCCACTAGTGAAACCTATGGCCCCCGGGTCTATCTCTTATCATATAAGCTTTCATTACTTTTATTTGCATCTTTACTTTTCAAATCTATATCATAAAATACCAAAAATATATTTATCTTATCAAATTATCTCTATCAGATCTCACTTTCACAAGTGGTCGTGAAGGGATTGACAACCCCTTTATTGCGTTGGTTGCGAGTTCTTGTTTGTTTGTGTAGGTGCGTGGGACTTTTGAGGAGCCTCCTACTGGATTGATACATTGGTTCTCAAAAACTGAGGGAAATACTTACGCTACTATTGCTGCATCACCCTTTCCTCTTCAAGGAAAACCAACGCAAGCTCAAGACGTAGCACCCGTCAAAGTTGCGGCCATGTTCCATGTCACGGGCGAGCCGATGCTACCGCCGAAACCGCAGGAGGCACCATCAGGGGATCTCAGGAGACTGCACGACCATGTGTTGTCGAATGAGAAAAGCCTACTAGCCTCGAAGGATCCAGGATATCCGACATACGCAGCTCGTGTGCCTAAGGGGAAGTGCTACGTCGACACACGGCCCACGGAGGTGTTCTTCCTGCAGTTCGACCATATCTTCGAGATGTTTCTGACAAGGCGACTCGATTTTACAGTCGTCCGCCTTTTTGCGCTACATATGAGCTCCGTCATGAAGAGAGAAGAAGTCTCGCAAATCTGTGTGGTGGATCCGTACTACGTGCACGAGTCCTTCTTGAGTCTCGGCGACTCTAAGCGTGAAACTGCTAGGGAGTACCTCCAAAACTTCATGGTATAGAATAAGGACCAGGAAATTGTCCTCATGCCTTATCATCCAAAGTAAGTCATTTTTGGACAACCCTTTCGTACATTTCAATCATTCCTTCTCGCTCATATGGAGAATAATTTGAGGTGTCTTCTTCCCCGCAGCAACGGGCGCGCCGTCCTTATCGTTCTTTACCCGCGAGTCTCCCACGCCGTGTATTTGGACCCTACCAGAAACTACGAGAAGAAGGACTACACCCACATAATAAATATTCTAGATGATGCTCTCCAAGGCTTCAGCTTTAGGGGTGGCCACGTGTAGATCAGGAAACAAAGGAACAAGAAGATGGGTTTCGCGCATAAAACTAACTTATGCTGCATCCATGTCCCAAAACCAAGCAATAAAGATGGATTCTAGATCCTCCATCTCATGATTGAGTTCAACACGGATCACCAAAAGCTTCGCATCACAAACAGAAATGATGATCATATCCATAAGTGGGTAGAATCTCATGGAGAAGCGGATTATAAACTTAGAGATGACTTCCTTCACATCCAAAGAGACATTGCGACGATCATCATGAAAGAAGTCGTCGATGAGAAGGGGATGTTCCACCACGGCCCTATATCGCGAGCTGACGTCGGAACTCGCATAGGCATGCAACGTCATGACCTCACGCCGTTTAAGAAGCTAGGGTCCATCCTCGATGATATGGAATGATGGAACTTCTAGTGATTTACGATGCCGATGATGATGATATGTGTCGGTTGAACTTGTATACTTTATGTAGCGATGAAACTTTATGATGTCCACGGTCCCTGCCGAACTTGTGTAACGCTACTTTGTTAGTTTGGGTACGATGACCTGCGTACCTCTAGTTAATTAGTTTACGTAATGTATGTTGCATCCAGTTGCTAACCTTTTTTTTCGTGTTGCTCTAGTATATTTTATTGCATATGATTGTACATTCTCTTGATGAAGATGCATCTCTAACAGGTACCTAGCTTCTTGATGGTGAGGTGGCAGTGCTATGTCGTGTACAAAGGGAAGGTTCGGGGGGTGTACAACGAGTGGCCTGAGCATCAGGCGCAAGTGAATGGGGTCTCGGGCGCCATCTATAAAGGCTTCAAAAGCAAACAAGAAGCAGAAGCTAATTACTTGAGGTTCAAGCTAGCGCGAGAGAGGACTCGTAACCGCCGCCTCATGTACTGCATAGTTCCGCTCTCACTCATAGTGATAGCTCTTCTCGCGTATATCATTGTTTAGATGGATGGCGATGTAGTAGCAAGTATTCGAGACTTGTATCGCTATTTTTGAAATGATGACGAGAGACCACTTTCTATTGGATGATGATTATGATGATGACCACCTTGTATCGCTATGTATATGCTATGATTACATTTATATGTGTATGATATGCTAGAGATTATTGTATAAAGCCCAAAACAAAATTCAGCAACACAAAATGTGGAGCAGATTTTTTTCTTCAAAAAACTAATAACAGTAGCGCGGGGTATGGCATTAGCAGCAGCGAGCTCTTAGCAGTAGCGCTCTTTGAATAAGGGCGCTGCAGCTATTATCAGCAGCGCGTGTTCCAAACAGACGCTATTGCTATCCCTAGTTAGCAGTAGCGCTGGTCAGGCCGCGCTACTGATAAGCATTAGCTGTAGCGCCGTATCAATAGTGCGGCCACCCGCGCTACTAATAAGCATATAACCCGCGCTACTGTTAGGCTTTTCTCTAGTAGTGAAGTGTGGCGGTGATGGGGATACTACGGTTTGTGTGTGCACCCTAGCGGGACAAGGGGCCCAAAAAGGGGCACTCCAATGAAAAATGTCACATGCAGGCACAAAACAAACACAGTTAGGTGGGACACGTGTTGGTCATTAATGGGTGTGTTTCTCCCCTGGAAATCACAGTTGCGGGATCGGTACGGGCGACTGTACCATTCAAACAGTGAAGAAGAGAGGCATAGGTTCCGCCCGCACTGGCGGCTGAGTTTGGAGCGCGATCCAAAACGATGCCCAAGCGTACGACCCACTATTTGAACCACGCTCCATAACTTTCTTCAAAAGTTGTTTGGCGACTCTGTTATACCCTTTTGTGCTCTGAACATCATATTAATGGTTATTATGGAGTTTTCGAGCCTATTTTGGCAACACTGTTAGAGTTGCTTTTAGACTATTGGATCATTGGAAGTTTTCGAGCCTATTTTGGCAACATTGTTAGAGTTGCTTTTAGACTATTAGATCATTGGAAGATTTTTCTCATATAGAGATAGTAATTTGTTTAAGAGAAATCCATTTTAATTCCTATAGTATGGTGTTAGGGTCTGTTTTGTACCCTGTATATGAAACCATCCATATTACACCCCCCAAACTTCCTAAAATTTCAACAGTAGCTTGGTTTTAGATAGTGGTTTCGCATTGTGGTGTTCCGTACAAAAAACATACATGTAAGAAATAACAGGAATTTATAACGTGCAAAACTTTGTATCGACTATGATTATTTGTATCATGTCCACACACAGCTAGAGGCAATTTTTTTTGTTATATTTGGTTGCATTTTTATAGATCGCCATCCCCTATGTTTCAAAATTTCCAATCTTTTTATGAAACATAAAAAATGCCTAACCACACTAAATATTTTTGGTTAGAGTTGTAGAGTGGTTTTGTATTTTGAAGTTCTTCTACAAACTAAGACGATTCATGGGTACGCTTAAACCTATAAATTAATAAAAGAATCATTAGCGAATATGTCACATATGTTCCATACAAAAGAAACATGGATCTCTCTTATCATTTTTGGACATGGCTTTCTTTAATTTATTCTTATGGGTTGTTGTTTGTAGCATTCTATACATTAGTGATATCTCTTGGTTTCCACATCGTGGCATGCATAAAGCTCTAAGTATTACAAAGTTTTTCAGAACTCGGCCTAAAATAGAAAACAAGACAAACACCGGCAAACTAAAAAATTATACAAATCCATGTACAAGAGAATCTGGGACGGCTCCCCTTTTCCCAATCATTTTCTAGTATTGTGAGAGTTGTGCCAAAAAAGGCGGCCCGACACCTCCTTTTCGCCAATTTTTTTGTGTGATCACCATACATTACTCAACCCCCCACCCCTTTAATAGGGGGGTTGCCTCATCGTCGTCACCGACTCTACCCCAATACCTGCTTCAATACATGGTATTTCATCAAACTATCACCAATGCCCACTGCGCCGCCACTGTTGTCACTGCCGAGCAGTATGCCTCCACCACCGTTCTCCATCGTGGTCTCCAGAGATATCTCATTGACAAGTGGGACCCATATGTCAGGTTTAGTATTGTGGATCAGTTTATTAGGGAATTGCAAAAGCACCACACCTAAAAAGCTCAACAAATTTATTGAGAGAGCTCAAATAACCATTTAATGTTGAAGATTTATTGGGGAGCTGTTGAAGATACTCAACATGATGGTAAAAGATCGGGTGAGTCTACCGAGGATCTCCCTGCTAACGCATATAAGGACCGACATGTTGTCATACAATGCCTAGTTCTCGAGCCTCTCGACCATGCTAACCAAGATTGAAGCTAATGTCACCACGCATAAATAACCCTCGTGGGGATTGAAGACCATTTTCTTGTCAAATATAACAACATGTATATATTGTACTTTGACTGTTCAAGTAGCTTTGAACTTTAACTTTTCAGTTCTCAAGACAATATTTTTTGAATTTGGCAACGGGGTGAGGGGGGGGGGGTGTTTCAACCAGTTTATGTGAGAAACCGGATCAAAAAATCATGATCCAGTTTATGTGGGAAACCGGACCAAAAATCTGAACAAGTTGACTGTGTTACTCGTATGGTTCTTAGTACAATATGGATCAATACTTACGAAATTGTGATAAAAAAATGTTTTTCGGGTCACTAGAGTCTTGCAAAAAAAAGCAATAAGAACGAATTTTGAATATGAGACAGACGATATTAATTATGTAACATCTCTCAAAACATTATGCAACATAATCATTGTATGAATTTCTTATTGACCCAAGAGTTGGACCGTCAAACTATAGCACGGTTACATTTTGAAATTCAATCATTTCACATGATAGTTACTGAGGGCTTCGTGCAGTCGCCCTCCGTATTCAAGCAATTGAAATTCCCAGCCGGCCCATCCCGTATCTTTGGTTGGTGACACCAACCAACACCCGACTTGGTAGGTGTCCGGGTATGCAGTGTGGTCGTTCTTGGTTGGGCTAGCAAAGTTATTCTCACACTACATATCAGGGTATGCAGTGTGGTCGTTCTTGGTTGGGCTAGCAAAGTTATTCTCACACTACATATCAGTTGCCGGCAGACCGAAACAGCACTAGGACTACCTCTCTGAAGGCAGCCATTGCTGTTCAGATTTCCCTCACCGGTATGGAAAGACTTGTAATGACTAGTGCCCTACTCAGTCGGGTCAGGATGATGGGTGCTGCTGCCAGATCAAGTGGTGTTGTTGTTGAAAAGAGCAGTGATAGTGTTAAACAGGCATTTGTTTTGACAGGTAAAGGTATCTCCAACGACAACCCGTAAATTTACTCTTGCATCTGTCCGTAGACACAGACGCGGAAGGACGACATCCAACATTAGCCGCATACATCCGGCTTTTTTTTCAAGTCCAGATGATCAAATAGCCGCATGCAAAGGCTACGTTGCATGGATATTTGAATATGTATCGAATACGTGATGCAGGGATACGCTCGATATGCCAATTTTCTAAAAACTAGAATACGTGAATGCATTTATATATGTTAATTATTAAAAAAATGGAAAAAAAAAAGAGGAGCTTCCATGTCAAAGCATGCCTCAATAGGATTACCCCTCCTTTTCTTTGCACTTGGTCCTCATTCCATCAGTTTGCAGTGAGATTTCCCTAGGTTTGCTGCTCTCAATCATTGCATCGGCTTCTCTTGCTCACCTTTCAACTGAACAAGAACATCGATAGTCACCTTTTGACATGAGCTCCCCAATGTTAAGAATCTTCAAAAAGTGCACCTTTACTCTAAAGGAGATTTCACATCGAACGAGGGGTTTCACGTATCCAAAGTGTATTGCAGCAGTATTCGAGGAGTATCAAACATTATTTTCTTTTTTAAAATAAAAAAATCGAGGGATACGTACCGAGCTGTATCGGGGCAGTATCCGGCAGGATACATGTGCTTTCTGAAGTATCCACACAACGTAGTGCCAAGGGTACATACGTTCAAATAGCCCCATGCAGCACTAGTATCCGACCCATTATAACAGTATGCACAACCATTCTGTTACAAACCTTCTTGGAAGGTTCCAATCCATTTTTCCTTCTAGAAGATTTCAAGTCGTCTTTCTATTGGTTTTTTCTCTATATTTTGTTGATTATTATGATTCTTTCAGTTTTATTTTCTGGTTTTTTGTTTGTCATTTTGTGTCTTTATTTTTCATCTTTTTTGTTTTTCACATAAATTTGAAAATAGTCCAGAATATAAGAAATTGTTTTTTTGTGAAAAAACGTTTTGAATTCCAAAAATTTGTTAATATTTCCAAATTTTGTGCGCATTTTTCAAAAATATTCATAATGTCAAATTTTGTTCATATTTTGAGAAAATCCAAAATTTGTAGAAAACCGCTCACATTTTTGAAAATTATTTGAAATTCTTCACAACTTTCTACAAATATTAAATTTTATATTTATATTTTTTGGGTGAATTTCCAGTTTTTTTTCACATTTTCGTAAAAATGCTTAAAATTATTCGTTACCGTAAAACTTCAAAATTTTACAAATTACGGAATTTTTACAAAATTTATGTTCACTCTGTTCTGTTTTTATGCTCAAATTGTTGGATCGCGAGTTACAGTAAAGCGCCCCAGTATTTTATGAGCTTTTTCTTAAGGGTGTATTTTGACGAACTACAGTACTTTTGCGATCTATAGTGAACCAATGGGCTGGGCCAGTTGGTTGCCCGGATGTGTGTTCAGGATGTCCCCAAATACGGGGCGCCCCTATATCACGCTTATAGCGAGACTAAGGGAGTCCTCGCGTCGGAGCCAGATGCGCTGGCCCAGGCACGCGGGTGTCCACACCCTCGTTTTTCTCTTCAAGTTTTACGATTTTGATTATTCATTTTTTTACTTTTAATTATATTTGCAAATATACTAAATGTTTGTGTTACAAAAATCAATATAAAAATACTTTATAAAATGTTCAACAAGTTTAAAAATGTTAAATATTTACGGAAAAAATATTTCTCATGCATACTAAAAATATACGATGCGTGTGAAAAAGTTCATAATGTATTTTAAAATATTAATCAAAAAATTGAAAAAATGTTAAATTTAAATAACTTTTTAGAAAATTTTAATGAAGCATTTGAATAATGTTGAATGTGTATAAGAAAAAAGTTGACCATGTATTCAAAAAATGTTTATCATGTATTTGGAAAATGTTAGACAAGCTTTTGAAAAATGTAAAATATGTATAGAAAAAATGGATACAAGAGACGTAGAATGAGAACCAAAAGTAACAAAAAACAAAAACAATCAAAATAAAAAGAGAAATAAGAGAAATCAAGAAAAAAGAAAACGAAAAAACCTAGAAACAAGTGTAAAAAGAATGAAAAAAAAATAATGAAAACCGCTAAAAAAAAGGAAAAACAAACCATTGAAAACCAAAAAAAAAGTGAAGGAATAAAGAAGAAAAATGGGAATGCGAAGAAACATAAGTTATATCAAAGAAAAACAAAGAAAAAAAAGAAACCAAGAAGAAAATATATATATATCAATGTAGAAAATGTAATCGAAGAAAAATGAAGAAAAAGTAAAGAAAAACCCCAATGGAAACCGGGGAAAAAAAGAATCAGGATTTATTCAAAGAATAAAGAAAAACGAAAAAACACCGGGGATAAAAAGAAAACTAATCAAAGAAAAACAAATTTTAATGAAAAAACCCGGGGTAAACTGAAGCTACTGTGAAATGCAGCGATTAAACCACAGCGAGCGAATAACTGCGCTAATTGGCCGGCCCACTGGCGATGTGCCAGACACGAGAGGTTGTTCCATTTTGCTACATGTCAGATATAGCTCTTGCACCCAAATAGGCACCCAAACGCACACTCGTGCGCACTGATGGACCGGACCTCATTAGCCATTACACTATTCATTTTCCTGGGTTTTTGACCATTAGAAGCTTTTGGTCCGGTTCAAGTTTAGTTTTTTCGTTTTATCTTTCTTTGTTTCTCTTATTGTTAGAATCTTTTAAAAATGTTCCCTTTATCTATTTTTCCTTATTTTGAAACAATGTTTGTACTTTCCAGAAATGTCACGATTTGAAAAATAGTTCAGAATGCCAGATTTTTTAAATAAAATCTGCAATATAATAAAACTTCGAAGTTTTAAAATAGTTTAGTTTTCTAAAAAATGTCTAAAATTACAATTTTTCCCAAAATTACAAAAACTATTCTTATTTCAGGAAAAATAATTTCGTTCCAAAAAATTGTTTGCGTTTCTAAAAAATATTATGAATTTCCAAAAAATGTTCAGGTTTTTGAAAAAAAATCCTAGAAAAACTAACAACTTGTCGGTACAGTATCCCAATCAAAGTCGCCATAGTATGGTGAACCGAAGCGCTATTATAGGCTGGACTGAGCCTCCATATTGCACCGAATGCAGATCCTATATGGCTTGTAGGGCGCCCCCTAGCGTCGTGGCGCGTACCCCCCATCTCACCTGCGCGCCTTCTTGGCTTGCCCATGTGGGGCGTGAGGTCCCCTAGTTTTTTTTGTTTACTTTTTTTTCTCTTTTCCTTTTTCTTTTTTCATTTCCTTTTCTTTTCTGTCTGCATTTTTCTTTCATCTTTCTTCTTCTTTACTTTTCACTTTTTTTGCAAATTATTTTTCAAATTTGCGTACACTTTTTTGTTCATAGAATTCAAAAAATGTTCATCATTTAAAAACAAATGTTCAACAATTCAAAAAATGTTCATCGAATTCAACTTTTTTATTCATCGTATTTAAAAAATGTTCACCAAAGTTCGAAATACGTTCACCGAACTAAAAAAATGTTCATTCAATTCATATTTTGTTCACCAATTTCATTAAATGTCCGTTGAATTCAATTTTGTTTGTTTATCTAATTTAAAAAATGTTCACCCATATTCAAAAATTGTTCACTGACCTAAAAAGGTTCATTAAATTCAAATTTTGTTCGTTGTTTTGTAAAACCGTTCATCGAATTAAGTTTTTTGTTCATGGAATTTTAAAAATATTCACCAAATTTGAAAATTGTTAACAAACCTAAAAAATGTTCATTAAATTCAAATTTTTTTCATCATTTCCAGAAAAGTTTATCAAATTTAATTTTTTTCATTGATTTCAACATTTATTCATCATTTTCAGAAAAATGCTCTGAATAAATTGTTCATCGAATTCAAAACTTGTTCATGAAGTAAAAAAATGTTCATTCTTTGAACCACAAACATTTTCGTATTCAAGAATTGTTTTTATGAAAATTCAGATTATTTTGAATTTTAGAACCAATCCCAATTTATTTTAATATAGACTAAAACAAAAACAGAAAATAAAAAAGAAAAAGGAAAAAAGAAAGAGAAAAAATGGGGGCGCTTGCCCCGCGCATGGGCTGGCCCAACTGGGCGCGCGGTGTATAAGTTCGTAAGGTGGGTCGGCTGATATTCTATAAAAAGGTTCTTGTTCTATATATTCCTTTTCTAGTCTTGCTCTTTTGATGTCGCAAAGTTGAAACCAAGAAGCGCGCTGCCGCTACTGGGGGGGGGGGGGGGGGCCCACGCGCCATATAGGAGGTCTCTGCACCGAACCAAACCGTTGTAGAACTTGGACCTGAGTTGCTACAGTGTGCGGTAATGGGCCTGTCTACTTAGGAGGCTCGCCTGTGCGAAACATTGGCTATGTGAGATAGAATGCTTCACATAGGAGCTCTCTACTATTTCTCAAAGAAAAAAACATAGGAGCTCTCTACTTAGGAAGCTGGTGACCGAAAGGTAGCGCGATGAAGCGCTTTGACGCACACAGGACAAGCGCACTGGTTGACCCGTTTGCAAGATTTTTCCCTTCCATTTTTCTTGTTTTCTTGGTTGCACCAACTTTGTTTGTTATCATGTTCCCCTTCGTTCTTCTGCCGTTTTATCCTGGTTTTTTTATTTTCCTTACTCTTTTATATTTTTATTTCAATTATGTAATTTTGATTGTGATCTTATTTATTTTGTATTTTTATTAGTTAAACTCATTTTCCTGTGTACATTTTTTTTAATAAATGATGAAAATATTTTTAAAATGCACGATGAGTTTTTCCAAATACAACATGGACATTTATCTACAAAAGTTTTCGTACAATTTTAAAAGTAAACTTTATGAAAAAAAATATCAATACAATTTGTTTAGACGTTTCACAGATTTTTTGAAGGTGTGATGTAATTTTGAGAAATGTTGACATGTTTCAAAATATGTTCACAAATTTTTAGAGATGTTCATTTAACTAAGAAATTATTCATTTTTGTAACATTAAATTTTATGGGAAATGTAAAAACACTGAAAATGGAAAAGAAAAAACATAAAAATAGAAGGAAATGTAATAGGAAAAGGACAAAACAAACTATAAACATATTCCTGGAAACTGTTGGTGACCAACAACACATTAGTGCTCTCGTATCTGACTATTTGACACAACAAACATCAAATACAACCTCCGTTTCAAATTACTTATCTTAAATTTGTCTAGATACAAATGTATGTAGTACTAGAACACGCCTTCGTACCTAGACAACTCTAAAACAGCAAATCTAAAACAAGTAATTCGGAACGGAGGGAGTAGCATTTGGCATGGATCCGTTTGTTGGTGGGAAAAGACGAAATGGAGTTGGCTACGTAGAGACGTTTTTAAACAAAGGAAAAACAATTGCTTGATATCCCCATAAGGATAGACCTCCTCTTAAACACGTAGGGCGCTGGGTGTCGCGCAAACGGGCACCCCGCAGCCCCATGTCGCTCCTGCGTGGCGGCCCATATAGCTCTTTTGATTACGTACAACTTATGTTATGCTAAAATAATATACTACTCATGTGATTTTTTTTGTTTGTTCTTTATTGATTTTTTCTGGTGACTATTTTTTTTTCATTTTTCTATCAAAATATTTTGCAAGAAGTTTAAAAACGTTTATGAATGTTCACAAATTTGAAAAAAAAATCTTGTATTTGAAAAAATGTTCGTAAATACAAAAAAAATTGTGAGTTCAGAGAACTTTACTTATTGGAAAAATTGTTTGCGTTTTTTTATAAATTTTAAAAATGTTGTTGAATTCAAAACAATTGTTCATGTATTTGTAAAAGCTCGCAGCTCAAAAACCTGTTCATGAATTAAAAATCCGTCCGTGTTTTCAGAAGTTGTTTGCCAATTTGAAGAATGTTAATGATTTAAAAAATTGCATGAATTTTTAAAATTCTAACGAATTAGAAAACAAATATTTGTGTATTTTCGTAAGATTTCCATGATTTAAAAATTGTACTCACACTAAAAAAATCGCCAATTTTAAAAAGTTCTGAAATTCAGAAAAAGTTCATGAACGCAAAAGAATTATTTTCCTTTTCATTTCATTATTTTTATGAAAATCAAAAATAAAAAAACTAAAAGAACCAAAAAAATCATTGAAAATAATAATAATAAAACAGTCCGAAAAGGTTATAGAACCTTCCCAAAACCGAAAGAGGGACTCCCTATGAAAATTCTACTTGAAACGGTCCAATATCTGTCCATAGCAATTGGGGGGGGGGGGGGGTACACTTTTGCTGGTCTTCCGGTGACCTAAGTGGAGAATAGGATTTGCCCAAAAGAATCATGGTTTTTTTGTACACCTGTATATATTTTCTACTATATGTTCTGTACACAAAATAAACTATAACGACCTACTTTTCCCTAAAGTTTGTCTTTCTATGTAGTCTATAAATCCCCCTAAAGGCGATAAAGGCGAGAAGACAGTAATCCGAAGAGATAAAACGACCAGTACTTTGGTGCTTCGGCCGTGGTTTTGATGGGCTTGTTGATCCGGCAATTCTCGAGGCTGGAGCGTGTAGTGAAGCTTTGACACTGACGGCTGACCTCAACCTTGACTTGATCTGCATTGCATCTCATTGCGCAGAGGTGGTGGCATATTTAGAGACCGGAGCTCCATGCCGTTATGCTACTATCCTATCCTACGAGAGATCAACCATTAACGGACTCTTTTCTGAGCCATCAAGATAATTCATGCGAAGCACCGGCACAATAGAGAGGCTCATGCTGTGGCCAAAGCAGCCTCCTCTCTTCCTTATGGCGCCATGTGTGGCTACCTGAATTGCCAATATCATTTATATCCCTTTAAACATTGATCATTAATAAAGGATATAGTTGTTACCCCCCCCCCCCCCCCCCCTTAAAAAAGTAGCTTACAAAGAAATAAATGTTAAATAAAGTTCTACACATGTATAATACATCTATAGGAAAATGATATGCTTTCTGAATTTTTAAATTCCAAGCTCCAGGAGCCCGCAACTAGTCCTGGCCCTGGGAAGCCCGGCCCGGCCCGGCCCGATCCGGCGCTGCTCCCGAGCCGGGCACAGGCCTAGATTTTGAGCCCGATGGCCGGGCCGGGCCGGGTCTGGGCCCATCGTTTTTGCGCTTTTCTGAAGGGGCCCGACCCGAGACCCGACGGGCTTTTACGCGTTCGGGCTGGGCTTGGGCCCAAAATACAGGCCCGATGGCCGGGCCCGGGTCTAGGTTTTTTGCCTCGGGCTTGGCTACGTCCGGCCCGAGGTTTGGCCAGGTATACTCGCAACCAACGTGACACTCTCATTCGTTCGTGACTGTACCATTTCCACATAGTTTTACAACATGGTAAGTAATGTTAAGATCTGTTACATGCGTGTAATAATTGCTCTGAATTACAGGTGGACAAGGAAATTAAGAAAAAAGTTTTCCTCATCCCCAAGAAGTGACTCCCAGGCGACTAGGGTTTCCCCTTCTCCCGCGCCGCCGCCGCTAGTCTTCCCCATATCCGGTGGACTTTGGGTCATGGAGATGCAGAGGACACCCCTCCCTCCCCGGCGACCTTGGCGGAGGGACCCAACTCCTGTTCTTGTTTGGTTCAGCGTCTCGGCTGGGGTTGTGTGGGGGTGGCGATGTCCATAGTAAGAATAATGTCTCCTATTCCCGATCCCCGTCCCGATGGAACCTCTGCATTGTCGGAGGGCGTGTGGATGTGTGCCCCCAGATCTCGCTGGATTCGGTCGGTGCTGATCTTCGGTGGATCTGTTATGATCTAGTCTTCGTTCATCTTCAGTCCCGTGTCTACAGGTTTGATCCTTTCGAACTGCACTTCTCTTTATCAACGACGGTTGTTGTATAGGTGCACTGGTCCCGCGAGGCCTTAGCACGATGAATTTTTGACTGTCTACTACAACAAGGTTCGCTCGTCTCCAACGAAGGAGTGCTGATGACGGGGTCGCGCCTTTGGCTTGCTTCGATGCTTGGAGTTGCCGCTAGATGGTTCATGGACCTGGCTATATTTTTTTTACTTCTGGTATTGTCTGCATTGCCATGACAGGCGATGAATAGATCGGAAATTTCTCCTGAAAATAATTAATTATTCTGGATTATACTAACTAATGATTTGTAGTGCAAAAATCAGCTTACATTAAAAACGGTGGGCTCTCTTTCTAAAAAGAAAAGAGGATACTCCCCCACAAAAGGAAAGAAATGAGACACTATCATATGACCACTTCTATTTCAAATGAATACTTATCGATACATGTTTCTTCTACTAAACCGTTCTGAACTATACACTCTCTTCTCTACTAGTAAGGTACACGTGCATTGCACGCATGAGATTTGACAATCAAATTATGAATAAATACCACATTATAGCATGTAAGCTTTGAGTCATATATGCATCATGTAGATGTTCGTTTAGTTCTTAAGTTCATCTCATTCAAAATCAATTAGTTTTTATAAAAAAGCTAATCTATTTTAAGATTCATGAAATTGTGCATTGTAAAGCATAAAGTAAAAACAAATAATGGCAATTCATCTAGATTTTTTGGGCAATTATGATACGGAAGATTCTAGAACAAAGGAGAAGTGTTTGTGTTTTGAGATTTGTGCATTATGCTTAAGTTCAACCATGGATTCTAGAACAAAGGAGAAGTGCTTGTGTTTTGAGATGTGAGCATGGTGACGAAGCTACCAAAGGAGAGCAAGGTCAGAGTATTTGGGAAAAACATGTGGCAGAATCTGATGGAATGTAGATGATATCCAACGGCCAGTAGTGCTCAGATTTGCCATCTCTGCACCGTCGGATTGGCTTCATCCAACGACCATCTTTCAAAATTATTCGCACACTATATAGGGGTATAGAAATGAAGTCTTTTTTTAAAGATTTCAATACGCACCACATACGGATGTATATACACATATTTTACAGTGTAGATTTACTCATTTTACTACGTATGTAGTCCATAGTAAAATCTCTAAAAAGATTTATATTTAGTGACGGTGGGAGTACTAGTTAATGATCTAAAATGCAGAAATCAGCGTACTTTGAAAACGGTGAACTCGCTTTCTAGAAAGAAAGGGGCGACACTCCCCCACAAGTGGAAAGAAAGAAAAGAAGGCGATACTATCATGTTTCTTGTTAGAAAGTAGGAGATACTATCATCCAATCACTTTTCATTTCAAATATCATGCCATGGCCTATATCCACCAAGATTTTGCCATGCACGATAGCTCTAAGCGTCGGTTTGCCAGTTGCGCTAGATAGTCAACGCGCACGAGATAGTCAGTCTTTGCTGCGGACCTACTGTGGCAGTCCAAAGGTACAAGCAATGATAAGCACCAACGGAAATGACACTGCAACAAAATCCAACTCCCACTTGGAGTTGCCGCGTTCCATCTTTCGCAAAAGCCATCTGAAGGCATGCTCCGGGGACCTAAATCTGCCTTTGACTGCCGAAAAGGACCTCGCTCTGTCTTTTCCTCAAATACTCCGACCTTGCTCTCCTTTGGTAGCTTCGTCACCGTGCTCACATCACCCCAAACATGCGAGTGCCGTCACGAAGCATCTTGCAGTATTCAGATTGATCAAAGCTCTCAATAATCGCCGATGGGCCCGCCTCAGTAATGCCCCGTACAATGGACGGACCTCTCGGATAGCCTGAAGCGCGTGAGAAGCATTCTTGATTCTTTGACCTACTTTGGACGTGGAATTCAAAGGTTGATACGTAGTGGGAAGCGTATATCTGCGTGCAGTGGTTGAGATAGTGAAGTTAAGGACTAGTTTAGGGTCTAGTGTGAGTTTAAGTCACGGACAGTATTAGTGATTAAACACACAACTGGTGATAATGAGAACGAGTACTAGTAGTCCTTTGTCATGAGTGGCTTTACACTGATTACTATAGATCCGTATAATCTGATTAAAGGCGGTCAAATGGAGTATAGATGACTTGGACTGCAGATAGAGTAAGCTAGAGAGTATCCATCGACAGCGACCCTGAATGTTTCATGAATTTTGCGTACGATTCTTTTCCCAAAGGTCAGAGATATCGTATCGAGAGAGCTCCACACCAAACACACATCATGAATCACATTTTAGCAACATGGATGATCTCACTATTTCTGTTAGATCATCAGCATGACGGCACACATCCCATGGTCCGTTCTTTTGAATACAGAAACATTGTTACACATCGGTAGAACTCGAGGATGACACATCCCCCAGCCCGATCTTAGGTCGTAGGGGTCTTGGATGGGACGCCGGGGCATGTGGCTGCCGCGATCCCGAGCTAGGATTGATACGAACAAGAAGGGGATTGGGATCTAGGTTTACTTCGGTTTCTAGCGACACGAGCATCACGTCCACGCTGTGATGGTTCAACTCTTAGTTTTGTGATCTACACAAGACTTGTAAGATAGTGGCTTCTTCACCAGGGGTGTTGGTCTGGCTGGACCTTAGCACAATAACTTTTTGTTGCAATGTTAGAGCATCTCTAGCAGATCCCGCATTCCGCCGACCCGCGCGTTTCACGTTTGCAGTTCGCAGAAAAGCTGTTTTGCAGTCCACAGCGAAAAGCCGCAGAGGCAGACCCTGCAAAGCCGACCCGCATCCTGTTTTACGGGTCGGTTTTGCGGGGTCTGCCTGTGCGGCGTCCTCCCCCCAACCCGCAAAATGTAAATTTGCACCTCAATTTGTATTTCTTTGCATTTTCAACCACATTGAATACATAGGACGTCACCAAATTTTTGCTAGAAAAGTAAGCCCAAAGAAAACAAGAACCACAAGTATGCATTTTAAAAGATTTCCAACTTCCATAACTGCTCCCACGAGTTGAAGCAATATTTTCTCCATGCATTCATTGTTGATTTGCGGATTCTTGATCTTTACTTCTTCATTATTCTTCTTTGGTTCTAAAGAAGTAGCCGTTGCTTCCCCTCTAGTTGCGCATGCATGCGGTTCATTAGCTTCGATTGCACTAAGGAGTGCATGAACGTCGATCAATTTTTTTTCTATCAATAAATCAATGTATTCGCCTTCCCAAAACCAAAATGAGCATCCATCTTCTTACACGCATGATGATGCTCGAAATGAGCAAACATAATGAGCTATCCAAATGAGTCGAATGCAAAACAGCACGTACCTCGTCGTTTTCGCATTTGAAGAACACCCATCCGGGGTGCTTCGGCATGCCCGAAGTCAAGCCGCAGCACTGTCCGCGGGCAGTCGTCACACTGTATGAGCGGCATCAGCGAGCCACAGAGCCTCTGCGCGAGGGCCAAGCCCGGCGGACGGCTGGCCGAATCCATGCCGGCAAACCGTCGGCAGCGGCGAGCGGACGAACCCGCACCTGCATGCACCGATGAGCCTTTGCCGGGGCTGCGCGAGGCGCTTCCCGACCATTCCATAGCTTGGCGCAGCCGCCGGTGGCCGGGAAAGCAATCCGTCCGCCCGCGATGAAACACCGCAGATCCGCAAGGTCCCGGCCCGGAGACGCAGGAGGAGGGGGAGGAGAGGGGGCGGAGGGCTACCGCGTGCGTCTGGAGGCCTTTCCGCATGCTGCCGCCGGCCACTTTTGCCGGAATCTTGGGCGGCGGCGGGGCGAGGGGAGGTGGTTGGTGGGGGAAAAGCGCGGGCTGAAATGAACCCCCACCAACCGCTCCCGCTATATGCAGGGCACCGACGGGCGGGGCGGGGGGGGGGGGGGGCGAATATGCTGGTTGGGGCCGAGTTTTTGCCGCGCCCCTCAATTTGTTTGCGGGCCAGCCGTGTTTGCGGTGTCTGTTCGGACGGGGTTTTTGCCGCCAGCCCGCACATTGGCGATTATTTTGCGGGTCGGGGGCTTTTGTGGGGTCTGCTAGAGTTGCTCTTAGACCGGCTTCCACGCTGGAGTGGCAACAATAACATGCCTTAATTTCGCTATGAAGATTGAGTCTATTTGACTCTCTAAACCCCTAGAAGATTTTTTATTTATTTCTGGGGATGACTTGTACGGCCTTATTAAAACATAGTACTAAATCAATTTTTTTGAGGATATCAATATGCATCTAAGTGAAGGTGCAGAGCACAACACATGCTTACTAAATACCAAATCATAGCCTTCCCCCTCCAAAAAAACCCCACTTTGGTCCCAAAAGTTCTGTATTTATTGGAGCCCGTGCTTGTGTGCTGCTAGATTAGTAGTTTCTTTGGTGAACCAAAAATGTGTTTAATAGTGTTACATACTTATTCAAGACTCTTTAATTTCCTTTTCCGCATGCAAAGGCGGCTAGGGCAAAGTTCTCTTCTCCTCTAAGCTCCACCGACCAACTCGTGGATTCTCCTCCCCTTGTTCCGGTGGCTGATGATGGGAAGCAAAATCCTGATGTCTTGGCTCCGGCTAGTAGTCCAGGTTAGTGATTTTTAGTCCTCGCAGAGGCAACACTTGGATGGATGGCGACACTTCATCTTTGAATGGGTCTTTCGAGGTTCGATCCTTCTCGTATCTTGGAGCTTCGGCTTAGATTTCTGCCGTTTCCTTGGGCGATGAGGTTAGGGTTTCTGGTCATGCGTGTGCTATGCAGAGATATGGTGCAAGACGCTGCAAATTGATTCAAGGGTTCAATGGCGACCACTGTGGCTCCAGGGTGCTGGTCCTTAGGGGGTACATGTACGAAGACTACCCGACTGCCATCGACAAGGTCGGTTCGACTCCAGTAAGGGAGTAGCGACAGCCAGTGGCGGAGCTACAGGAAAAAGGCTGGGCGGGCCGGACTAAGGAATTACACATAGTACTTGTACTTAAGGCCCAAATTTCATCTCATCCTTCCCCATTTTCGGCTGGGCTGGGCGGGCCACGGCCCATTCGGCCTTGCCTAAGCTCCGCCAGTGGCGACAGCAACATGTCGGTAGCTCGCTCTGGCAGCGGTAGTAATCATTTGGCGATCGAGGGACCTTGATGTAATTTTTATTATGTGTGGGTGCTTTGTACTTCTGATGAACTTCATAATAGATCCAAATATTTCACAAAATAGTAGTTTCTTAAACAATCAAATGACATATGCATGTTTTTGGAAAACTGGAGTATTTGGATTTAAGGCATATGCTTTATTATGTTTTTTAAATAGTGATTGAATGAGGAAAATCGTAGAAATACATGCATATGGTTAACCATTCCGAACCCTGTTTTGACCATGGAATAGACAACAGAGCTTGTTGCATGCATGTGTATTGCATGGCAATCATTGCTATGGTCGACGACAAAATGCATCATCCATCCCCTGATAATATATTTGCGCAAATCTTTCTCCAAATAAATCTGGATTATGCTTGGCTAACATATTTATATAATGCATGGACTAATGATAATAGACATTCGAAGATTGATAGAAGACGAGACTAGCAATGTCAGTTAAGTTGCATATATACTATTCCTTTTGTTTTTCTCAATAATTACCTGAACTTTTTCATACAGTACTTCATCTACTCTCTTTCTATTTCATACTAATATGTTTATATCCTCAAAGAATCATAAAATGAAATATTTATTTAAATCTTCTAGTTCAATTTCCTTAAGCCTCCCACCATTTGGGGTCAATCATAGACAATTGGTCACATGTGAACGTGGACATTTGTATATCCATGGATAGATATTGTTTATGCAGTCCACCTACATGGAAAGCGAGGACCTAACTAGTAATGTCCACAAAGCAAACACCGAGACATACATAGCTTAGATTATACCACACTGATGAGAGAATCGAGAGAAATTGGGAAGCTTTGAGATAAAGCTTCATATTCTGTGTAATATGCATATATAGAAGTTTAAGATTTTTTTTTTGAAAAGGGAGAACTCCCCGGGCTCTGCATCAGAACGATGCATGCGGCCACATTTATTATAAAATAACAGAGGTTCAACAAGGTCTCAAAATCTGCAAACAAAAGCAAAGGCTAGCTCACACAGAGCCTCAAAGCCAAAACAAAAAGCCCAACAAGCCACAACCGGCAGGCAAAATAAAAGATAGGTAAACTAATTGCCTATCCTATTATATGATCGCCATCCAAACCGGTTGAAGATATCCCGCGCTACCATCTCCCACCGGACAGATCCAGTAACCAAATAGAAGTTTAAGATAAAGCTAGCTAGAATTAGATCCCATGCACACAAACACACATGTCACAAGTTTGCTCCGCTGAGACAAAGACCCAAAGACACCAACGAGCTTTGCTCACGACGCCCTGACGGTGGATGTAGGAGGAAGAAAACTTTGGCAACTCTAAAACTTTGGAATGCTTTTCAATTCGGTGTTTTTGTAAGGGTTTGTACTACTTAATATGTGTCCTAGGGCCTTTCCGTAAAAAAAATATATTATTCACGTAAGTCACATATAGCAGCCGGGATATCAATATATACTATACAATATTCCTCCAATCAATATTACTTGTTGCAGCTTTAGTACAAAGTTTGTACTAAAAATGCGGCAAGTAATATAGATCAGAGAGAGTAACAATGTTTTCGCCCTCTCCCGGCCTGCTGTTCACCTGAAAGTATATTTGTGGGTTACGAATACCCTGTTGCACAACTAGTACACTAGTAGTATATGTTCAGCAGTGCAACCACGCGTGTCACACGTTGGGATACGTTGGTGAAGTTTCAAAGTCCAAAAGATGCCGCGTTTGCGGTTAATTAAGCCCTGGATTTAAAATTCTGGAAGCGAGCGCGCACCTGCTCCATGCGCCATCTAGCTCCAGGTTCCGCAGACCGCAGAGCATATGTGTATATAAGTGCACAGTCACGCACTTCTTCTCTGCAGCAGTAGACAAGGAGAATAATACTCACCATCTCCAGCACTCGAGGCCGTACCAGCCAAAGGATCGATCAGCGCCGACCAACTGCCAGGAAACTTGAAGGTTTTTGCCGGGCGCAACACCAACGCGCGGCGAGGTTTGCAAGAGAAGCCACCGTGGCCATGAGGGGGAGCAACATGCTCAGCTCCAGTGGGAGCAACAAAAGGGCGCTGCAGCAGGATTGCAGTGGCGGCAGCCATGCCCAGGAGCACACCAAGAGGTAAGTTTGAGTTTATCACACGATCGAAATTGCTATTGCTTCCATGGACCTTCATCATGCCTAAACTGAGCTAGCTAAGCATGTGAATGAAATGATTTTCGATCAAGGTTTGGGGTATTGAAGCAGCTATGTATGGCTGGTTCTCGTACTATATGATGTTCATAGTTATAGTTGTTTGGTGAAAATTAAAGTTCATATGGTTAGTACGTCCTACTTGCTACCTGTGATATATTCTCTTTTCGTAGTGTATATTGTCATAAGTTTCTAATGTGGTTTTGTTCCTCAAATAGGAAGTCTCGCATTGGCATGAGAACAGACTACACATATGCACCGTATCATGATGGATTCCAGTGGAGAAAATATGGGCAGAAGGTGATCCGGGGCAATGCCTTCCCAAGGTGCGTGTGCATAGATGTTATGTCATTATACCAATATATTGTTTTAACAATTAATGGATGTATCTGATGCAAACATTGTCAGCCTGCCCAAAGTCTGAACTCATGCTAATTAATTAGGGCTTGTTCAGTTCAAGGGAATGTCAGAAAAAAACTTTCTAGTAATATTCAAATCTGTTTTCCCTCCGTAAGTTGTTTGATTTGTAGGAATCATACAACAGAACATTTACTAGTCCAATAAATTCAGAAGAGTTCCATAGAAATAAAGGCATGTACAATTACCTCAGTTATACAAAGAAAACACACCCCTTTACGCTCGAAAACATACAGCTTTGGGTTAATTAGGGTCTCACATAGGCCTTAGTGATGAGATAAGACAGGATTAATCCAAAGCTTCTTCTCTATAATGATATGTACCTCTCACCTAACTTAAACCAAACATGTACGTTAGCCCACTCACTATCGATCACACACCATAGCAGATGCTTCCGTATTGGTAAAGTGTATGTGATTGATCTCCTTTCAAGGCTTTCCCATGTTAGTTAAGTGCTGCATGTTTTTGGTCTGATCGTTTCAGGGTTTTACGCAGTATTTTAGTCCCAAGTGTGCTTCGACGCAAAGGGTTGATATATACTACTATGCATGTGCGGTTTATTAGATTGATCTGCCGTGCTAGCTACCTGTGGTTCGCGCATCAGGTTGTGACGCTGACCTTTACGTTGTCGTGTACCTAGAAACCACATGCCTAAATGGGAATCTGCAATTAACAAGCGTAATGAACAAATTGGGAAACAAAAAAGGAACTAAAGTACCATCATACATTGAGGGAATCATCATGTTCTGCTTTCGTGCACTCCACCCAGGTTTTTTAATTAGCCAACCGGGGGATAAGCTATTTAAGCTCTCCAGCAGTCCTGCTCAACTACTTGCCCTTTGATTAAACCAAGTTTCTTTAATTTGTCTTTGCTATGATTGTTGCGCAATTGTACCACAATCTGTGCATGACCACCCTGGTCACATTTTTGAAGATGAATGTATGTAGTGTAAGCAGTCGTCGCGAATACGCAAAGCTTGCGTATCATTGCATTGATAGGAGGAACAGAATGAGTACAAAGAATGGTACAACACATGACACGAACGCACGCAGGCGTGAACATGGTGCCCGGAGCAGAGAGACAAGGGATGCTCGGCCCGAACAGAGGATACATCACAGCTAAACCAACCAAGCCCAAACCTAGAGCGGCAATGCCAAACCAGCAAGAATTCCAACATCATCTAAGCCAAAACCCGGGGACACCGCGAGCAATCAAGATAGCGCCTTCAAGAAGGAAATCGTCGTCGAGACGCCGTCGCCATCCGGTCCGGAGGAACCAGACCTAGGGTTTCTCCTGAGCTTGAGGAGGGGCACAGCTGAGGGCCTTGACAGCGCCTTCAAGAAGGAAACGACATCCGCAGACGCCGCTGCTGTCAGCTTCGGCAAACCGAGCAAGGATTTCTCCCTGGCCTCAGGCTGGGCAACCCCATAGCCATCATGTTTGGAGTCAGGGATGAGGAAGCCAAACGCTGGTCGAAGCCACTATGTCAGAAGGGGATTAGTGGGGTTGCACCTTCTGTCGGAGGGTGGCACTGCCTCCAGGCACACAAGCGTTGGATCTGGCAAAGGGGAGGCTGTAGTGTAAGCAGTAATTACAAATTAATTCATGACATCATTTTGTTCCGAGACTGTTAAATAATGCCTATGCTTATTCTTGAAAAATATATTCTCCCTACGACCCATATTAATTGTTGCCAATTTAATCTAAAGTGCGATAATTAATATGGATCAAAGGGATTAGTGAATTTAAAACATCTGTGACATGAGGCAATGAGTCATACTAAGTATGCAACATCCGTAAACTTTCATTCAAGAAAAATCATATAACAATGCAATAACAATTTTGTAAATAATCTCACATCTGGGAAAATTTGTAATTGGGCCATGTGACGGGGAAGCAAAACTTTACCAAAGTTTTTGTGGGATTGGTTTCAGCCGAAACTAAACACACCACTAAAGCCACAAAGAAAGCCACTCCTAACCGCAAATTAGAAAATTATAGATTTTCTTGTTTGAAAATTTAATTATCATGAGATTAGAAGTTTGAACTGCAAGATACTAGCATATGGTACATCTAGCTAGTCCAAACTCGACTGCGCCTTGGACCAATTTGGCACATATATCGTCACAATCTTAACACACGCATGGCCGCCCTAGCGCGGGCTAGGATTTTGGCCAATTTAGGCCATATGGCCTGCTAGATCAATCCTAGCACCTCCGAGCTAACCGTAAGAGAAATGGTGATGAAAAACCAAAAAGAGCTATATGGTATGTGTGCAATATATGCATGCCCTCACATGGTGGGCTTTAAGAGCGAACTTCTATCACAGCTGGAAAATTATGTTGTAAATTTTGGTCGAGCATTTCCAATCATATTTGTATTAGAAACATTTAGATGTGTCAGGGGATGACTCCAACATTGTGCATTTGGGATCTATAGAGAGTTCTAGAATATAGGTATGCAATATCAGTCCATGTTAGATCCGATCGGGGACACCCCATACTTGGGGAATGCGCCCCACATTGTGATATCGAAAGCATACGGCAGTGCTCCTTAAAGCTAATGATACATGTCGGCAATATTAACAACTCTGATCCATCATCTATGTGACACGATGCCAAGTGCTCGCATGTGCCAAGTTTTTGCCTAGCTAGCATCTCTTTCCAGAGCATTTTTTGCCAGGGCATGGAAAAGTGAGCACATACTAATGAAACAACTCTCTGTCGTTCCATGCAGGTGCTACTACAGGTGCACGTACCACCAGGATCATGGCTGTTCGGCGAGCAAGCACGTGGAGCAGCACAACTCGGCGGACCCGCCGCTGTTCCGCGTGGTCTACACGAACGATCACACATGCAGCGGCGCTGCTGCTTCCGCATCGGACTACATGGCCTCATCGATGCAAATCCAGCAGATCGCTGACGCCTCTCTGAGAAAGGCCGACACGGAAGCGGAAAGGCCGCCGCGCCCGCAGCAGCCTCGCTCCGGCGGTAGCTATGCCGCGGCGATAAAAGAGGAGAAAGACGCCATCGTCTCCTCCCTGCTCACCGTCATCAGAGGCAGCTGTGACGTTGTGAAATCTGACACTGCGCACGAGGGCTACAGCAGTGCGTCGCTGGCTACTAACTGCTACGCGATGTCATCCCCGTCGGTGGCCGGAGGTAGCCGTGAGGGTAGTAGCAGCTCTTCGGTTTCGCCAGTGGTGCTGCCGGCGCCAGATGACATGGGATTGGGACTGGACTTCATGGTGGAGTCCCACTGGTTCGAGCCTTTGGATTTGGGTTGGTTCGTAGAATAGTTGAGTACCTGAGCGTGTGCATTCGATTATCCTAACACGACGTCCTTTTTTCCTGAGATATGGTGGGGGTTAGACATGCTACTCACCATATCTCAAGTGAGAATCTAGCTGGGTGGGTGAGTTCACAACTGTTTTTGCTCACCATTGCACTTTAGAAGAGTTCTAGATGACGTCATGCACCCATCCATTTTTCTCTCTATAGGGAGAGACAAAGAGGAGTAATATATATACACCATATTTCTAAAATACAAGATTGTGAATATAGTGCATATGTAATTGGCTCTTCCTGCTCTTGTTGCCAAGATCTAAGAAATGACAGGATACAAGAAAGGGAGAGCGCGGCGATGGAGCTCCTTCATGTCCCGTCATATTAGGAAGACCATTTCTATGAACGGTTGGTGCTGTTATTGACATGAAGGAACGGACATAAAGTTTCAATTCCCAGTAAGGAAATGGATGGAATTTTTCAATGAAGAAAACCAAATTAACATATGAAACAATAGTGAGAGCAAATTATTCCTTAGAAAAAAATTAATCAGAAGACTTAAGCTATCCCAAATATACTACGCCTAGCTAAAGGCACTAAAGAAAGCGCCTGTGGGAGGCAATCAATATTTATCCCTTTTTAATAGTCAATAAGGTTGCCATGTTATGTAGCAATATTTTTTATATTTTTCTTTAATAATGTGCCAAAAAAATCCTTTAGCACGTTAAGTTTGCAATTATGTGTTGTTGCGATGAAACATAAAGTTTCGCTAGTAACGTATGATTTAGATAAAAAGATGATAAACCACAAAACCAAGGTTGTAAGAATCATGATTTTGAATCGGATCAGAGCTTCGATGATTGGATCGCAAATCATAAAATTTTAACTATCCTTAATGTAAAAACGTAGATTCTACTAGTCAAAATCATGGAATCGGAGTGGCTAGTTTGAATCGTAAAGTCATAGAATCATACAATAGAATCACAATCCTGACAACCTTGTACAACACACATGTATTTGTTCTCTGTGCGTGCTGATTTTCTCTAAAGTTTTTTCTGTGTTAGAGCAACTCTAGCAGACCCCGCATCCTGCCCCGACCCGGAAAATAACCGCCAAAATGCGGGTCGGGGCGGAAAAACCTGCCCGATCAGACCCCGCATCCCGCCCTGGCCCGCAAAAAAATTTCGGGGGCGCGGCAAAATCTCGGCCCCAACCCGCGAATACGCGGGTTTCCCCGTTGCGGCTACGTGCCCTGCATCACAGAGAAGTAGTTGGCGGGAGGGACATTTCAGCCCGCGCGCATTTTCCCTACCCCCTTCCGCCGCCGACCGCCCTTGCTTCCGCCCGCCCGCTGCCGGCGATTCCACCAAATCTGCGGGTAGAAACGCGCGGCGGGGCTGCCCACCATCCTCCCGCGCCGTCACGCTACACCGACCCCCCGGATCCGGCGAGAAGAGCGCCTTCGTCGCTGCCGCCGCCAGGGATCGACCACCATCGATCCCACCCCTCGCCGCCTCCCGGGATCACTCGCCACATCCTCCACCGGTTAGTGCGTATTTTGTGATCTTTGCGAGCGAGCGCTATAGTTCCTTGACGCGCCGGTGTGCATGTAGATGGATTTGAGCCCGTGCGAGAAGTTCTTGCTCACCTATTCGTCCGATTCGGACGACTCGGATGTTGAGACCATGCTTGCCAACTTTCGGCAGCAGACATTAGTCATGGCACTTGCCATGAAGGAGCACGGAGACGAGAAGCGGAAGAGAAGGTGAGGATCGACCGTCGAGCGTCTTTGCATTCCTCGGAATCATCATCTTGGGAACGAGATGTTGATGCAAGACTACTTCGCGGAGAATCCTACATATCCACCACACCTCTTCCGGAGAAGGTACCGAATGCGCCGATCTCTTTTTGTGAAAATTGTTCAAGCTTGCGAGGCAAATTGCCAGTACTTTACTCAAAGAAGAAATGTCGCGGGCTTAAAGGGATTTAGTGCATATCAAAAAATCTCCGCAGCTATGCGAGTGATTGCATATGGCGTTTCAGCTGACTATGCCGATGAGTACCTTCGCATTGGTGAAGATACTACAATTGAGTCCGTGCGTAGATTTGCAAAAGTGTTCATCCGTGTCTTTGGTCCTGAGTATCTTCAGGCACCCAATGAGGATAACACAAAGAAATTGATGACATCTAATGAGAGGAGAGGTTGGTCTGGCATGTTAGGTAGCATTGATTGTATGCATTGGACATGGAAAAATTACCCGAAGGCATGGAAAGGAATGTATTGTGCCAAGTCTTGTGATGCAACAATTGTGCTAGAGGCCGTAGCATCCGAGGATTTATGGATTTGGCATTGCTTCTTTGGTATGCCGGGCACTCTCAATGATATTAATGTGTTGCAACGGTCTCATTTGTTTGCTAGGCTTGCTAGTAGTTGTAAGGGCATAGTTGTCCCTTAGTAGTTTTGGTGATTGATGACAATGCTTTTGCGGACTAATCGTGTGTATTGAGCTTTTCAGATATATCATGACTAAACACAAGATGATTTGATGCCCCTCGAAGATTATTGAAGACATCGTTTCTCTATGTTTCTTTTCGGTGGAGTTGAGTCGTAGGAAAGCCGTACTACTAAGAGGGGGTCCGCTTTAGAAGGTTTGGGTGGAATCTCACGTACACGTTCCCTTTGCACCGCCTTTCCTTTGGCTTTTTGGAGTTTCCTCCGTCTCACCATGTCTCTGCGAAATGAAGGACTCTGAGTGTTGCTGTTCACAGGCTGGCAGTAGTACTGCTCCCCGGAGCGGTACTACCGCAGGCGCTAGCGGTAGTACCGGGCTCCGGCACAGTACTACCGTGGGCTCCCACAGTGGTACCGCTCCTTCTGAGTGGTAGTACCGTGAGCTCTGGCCTGGCGCTGCTGCGCAAGCGGTAGTAGGGGCGGATGTAATTTTTTACATCCACGCCCTACGCGGTAGTACCGTGCCGCCTGGCCAGGCATAGCAGCATGGGCAGAGGTAGGGGCGGATGTAATTTTTTACATCCGCACCCTGCACGGTAGTACCGCACCTGGGTTGCGGTGGTACCGTGTCGGATTTTTGCATCGATAAAATCTCAGCGGAGGTAGTCACGGATGTAATTTTTTATATCCTTGCCTACCGTGCCTGGACCGTGGCTGCCCTGCGGTAGTACCGCATGGTGTCGCGGTAGTACCGTGCCAGCGGTTCTACCGTGCCGTGTCAGTGCTCTTCTGTTCAGGTCCAGGCTCTGTCGCGCCCACGGTAGTACCGCGGGCCACCGCGGTAGTACCGCAGGCCCGTGCGGTAGTACCACTCCTGTGGTGCGGTAGTACTGCGGGTTACGGGCTGAGTGGTGGGTAACGGTTGGAATTGTCCCCCCGACTATATAAGGGGGTCTTCTTCTCCAAGAAGACTCACCTCTTCCATCCCTAAGCTCCATTGTTGCTCCAAGCTCCATTTTCACCCGATCTCTCTCCCTAGCCAATCAAACTTGTTGATTTGCTCGAGATTGGTTGAGAAGGCCCTGATCTACACTTCCACCAAGAGAAATTTGATTCCCCCCACTAATCCCTTGCGGATCTTGTTACTCTTGGGTGTTTGAGCACCCTAGACGGTTGAGGTCACCGCGGAGCCATAGTCCATTGTGCTGAAGCTTCGTGGTGTCGTTGGGAGCCTCCAATTAAGTTGTGGAGATTGCCCCAACCTTGTTTGTAAAGGTTCGGTCGCTGCCTCCAAGGGCACCAATAGTGGAATCACGGTATCTCGCATTGTGTGAGGGTGTGAGGAGAATACGGTGGCCCTAGTGGCTTCTTGGGGAGCATTGTGCCTCCACACCGCTCTAACGGAGACGTACTTCCCCTCAAAAGGAAGGAACTTCGGTAACACATCCTTGTCTCCATCGGTTCCACTTTTGGCTATCTCTCACCTTTACTTGTGCAAGCTTATTTTGTGTTGCATTTCTTGCTTACTTGTGTGCTTGTTGTTATCGCATCATATAGGTTGCTCACCTAGTTGCATATCTAGACAACCTACTTTGATGCAAAGTTGTAATTGGTAAAGAAAAGCTAAAAATTGTTAGTTGCCTATTCACCCCCCTCTAGTCAACTATATCGATCCTTTCAATTGGTATCAGAGCCTCGTCTCTTTATTAAGGACTTTGCCGTTCGAAGAGTATGGTTGATACCGTAGACGATGGGGAGGAGCACTCCGGTGTGAATCCGAGCTCGTCTACGGCCGATGGGGGAACCGCGGTCTCTCGTGAGGAATTCAATGTGGCTTTGGACACATTGAAAACCTTCATGACGACCGAGGTTGAAAGCATGTTTAATAAATTCTTAGAAGGGCTTAAATTATCCACCGCACCGTTGAAAGTGGGTGATCCCACTAACAAGGTGACGGATGCTAACTCCGTCAAGGGGGAAGCTACGAGTGAAAAGGCTCCTTCTTCTAGTTGTAAAAATGATACCGGCATCTTTGCCCATGTGGAACCTCCACTTGTTTATGGTGGACCGATTCCTTCCACCCATTTGAATCATGCCGGTCCTCCCTCTGAGATTGTGAAAAATGAGGACTTTGATTCTTGGGTTTATCGCTTCAAGCGCCATTTAAATCATGTGAATACTAATATTTGGAGAATCATTGAAGAAGGTTTCTATCCACATGTCCGAAGCAAGTTCACCCCTAGAGAAGCCGCGGATAATCAATTCAATGAGAATGCTCTCTTCATCATCCAAGATGCCATTCCACCCAAAGATCTCCCTCATCTTCGACCCTTCGCCATGGCCAAAGAAGCATGTCATTGTGTTGTTTCCCTCTACAGGGGAAGCGCAAGCATTCAATGCTCCAACTATGAAGTGGTGCAAGATGAAGCCGATGAGTTTGCAATGAAAGAAGATGAAGAACCTCGTGAGCTCTTTCGGAGAGTAACCAAACTCGCGGTCTCACTCCGAGATCATGGGAGCAAGGACATGGATGACGATTGGATCAAGCGCAAATTACTCAAGGCAATGATGCCTTACCACAAGGCCATGTCCTTAGTCATTCGTCAAAGGCCGGACTTCCACACCCTGTCCTCAAGTGAAGTGTTGGATGAGTTTGTGGCTATGAGCATCTTGGACAAGACCGTCGACAATGCGGTGATACGCTCTCCAAGAGCAAAGAAGCCCAACCTTGCCTTGAAGGCCAAGGTTAGTGTGGAAGAAGAGGATGATGAGGAAGAAATGAGAGCAATCCCGAAGATACCAAGTATGATTATCATGAACACATGGCTCTTGCTTCAAGGCAATTTTGGAGCAAGAAGAACTCAAGGCCAAGCTTCAACAATAATAACTCAAGTAGCTTCAAGGGCAAACAACGTGTGAGAACGTGTTACAATTGTGGCAATGTGAGCCATTTTGTTGCGGAGTGCCCTTATAAGAAGAGGGAAGACAATGGTGGCAAGCTCATCCGAAAAGACAAAGCCAAGTATTTCCCCAACAAGAACAAATTCACCAAGAAGACTCCAACTAGAGGGTTGGTGGTTCAAGAAGAATACCATGAGGATGATGATGATGATGATGATAGTGAAGCCATGGCCATGGCCTCCGTTGCCATTGCCACAACTCCACGGGTGTCACTCTTCGACTCACCCAACGAGAACATCACCGCCAAGTGCCTCATGGCTAAAGCCACCAACAAGGTAACCCCCAACATCAAAACCACCATCATCACTAATCCCTCCTTGACGGATTGCATTGATGAAAATGAGGGGTCTAACAAGGAAGTAAATGAATTTGAGTCTTTTATGAGTAGGCTCAAGGGCAAATCCAAGAAGCACTTCGTTGCTCTCTTGGAACAACTTGGTGAAGCCAATGACATGATCGAGGATCATAAAGAAACCATCTCTAAGATGGAAGGTCATAGTCGTGACTATGCCGATGAGATATCGGATCTCTCTAATGCTCTTGAGGAAGAGCGTGGGCATCGTTTGGCTCTTGAGGAGTCACACAACGATGACCATGCTAAATTAAAGAAAGATCTTGATCATGCTCTTGTTGTATCTCGTGTGCTAAATTCTGAGAAGACTAAACTTGGGGTTGACCATGCTAGACTGAAGGAGGAGTTTGATATACTCGACAAGGCCCACAAGGTCTTGAAGGGTGCTAATGCTAGCCTCAAGGAGTCTCATGATCAACTCCAAGTGAAGTTTACCAAGGAGAAATCCACCTTTCCTCATATGGTATTAATTGATAATGCAAATGCCACTAATTCGTGTTGTGAGCATGTGCATCTTGTGGAGGAGAATGCCAAGTTGAAGGAGCAACTTGAGAAAGGCCTTGTGACGTGCATACAAGGTGAGAAGAACCTCAATGACCTTTTGAGCAATCAAAAGGAAGTTGTGGCCAAGGAGGGAGTTGGGTTCGCACCCAAGTCCAAGAACAAGAAGAAGAACGACAAGACCAAATGACCTCCCCCTCTCAAGCAAACTTTTGTGAAGGAGGGAGAGGGTGCTCCTAAGGAGAAGAAGAACGATGTGAAGGGTGGTGATGTCAAAAAGGGCAATGCCACCCCTTCCAACAAAGCCGGTGACTTTAACCCTTCTTATGTGTTGTGCCGTGCTAGTGATGGGCATGTTTATGCTAAATTTGTTGGTTCTCCTTATGAGTACATTGAATGGTCTATTTGGGTTCCTAAGACCCTTGTTACTAACATCAAAGGACCCATTACAAAATGGTGCTAAAACCAATCATTGATCTCTTGTAGGTGTTTGCTTCCGGTGGGGGATCATGGTTGCTCGATAGTGGAGCAACAAATCATATGACCGGAAGCAAGGACTTGGTGGTGGGCGTGCACAAGATCCCTTTTATGCCCACCAACATCGAGTGGGGTGATGCCTCGTCTTCTAAGGTATTGGGTCTTGGCAAGGTTGTCATTTCTCATGATCTAACGATCGAGAAAGTCATGCTTGTTGAGTCCCTTGCTTAAAATCTACTTTCCGTTCGTCAACTTGCACTCATGGGCTTTGCCATGTTCTTTGATATTGATACCGTGGCCCTCTTGTGGAGCAAGACTCTTAAAGTAGCCTTTGTTGGGCATGTCGAGAACGGTCTTTATGTGATTAACTTTTTGGAGCGACCCACTAAGACTGCGACATGCCTAATGGCTAAAGTTGATGTGGGGTGGCTTTGGCATCACCGTTTAGCCCACGTCAATATGAGATCTTTGCAAAGTCTCCTCAAGGGGGACCATGTCCGTGGACTAACAAATGTTAGTTTTGCCAAAGATCGTGCTTGCAGTGCTTGTATCAAAGGAAATCTACATGAGAAGGCTCACCCTCCCACGACTATCATCTACTCGAAGAGACCCTTGGAGCTCCTTCACATGGATCTCTTTGGGACTCCATCCTTTGATAGCCTTGGAGGTAGAAAGTATTGCTTGGTGATTGTGGATGATTATTCAAGATACACTTGGGTATATTTCTTCAAGAGGAAGAGTGAGACTCAACAAACCATCATCGACTTTGCAAATGAAGCTCAACGTCAACATGATGCAAATATCTTGACAATAAGGAGTGACAACGGCACCGAGTTCAAGAACTACACCTTGGATGAGTTTCTTAGTGATGAGGGGATCAAGCATCAATATTCTGCACCTTATACCCCTCAACAAAATGGTGTCGTGAAGAGGAAGAACCGGACATTGATGGATGCGGCAAGGACCATGATGGCGGAGTTCAAGTCTCCATACAACTTTTGGGCCGAAGCCATCAACACCGCGTGTCATGCATCAAATCGGCTCTATCTCCGCAAAGGCTTGAACAAGACTCCATATGAGATACTCACCAGTAACAAGCCCAACCTCAAGTACTTTCCGGTGTTCGGGTGTAAGTGTTTCATTCTCAAGAAAGGTGTTCGTTTGTATAAATTTGAGGCTAGAGCTTATGAGGGCATATTTGTTGGTTATGCTACAAACTCTCATGCTTACAGTGTCCTCAATAAGTCCACGGGACTTATTGAGGAGACATGTAACGTGGAGTTTGATGAAAATAACGGCTCCCAAGTGGAGAACAGTGGTACTTGTGATGTAGGTGATGAAATTCCTCCCCAAGCCATAAGAAGAATGGGTGTTTGTCATATCCTACCCATTGAGGAACCCCTTGTGGCCGAAGGAGAAGGACAATGCTCCACTCAAGTGGAGCCATCACCAACCCAAGACCCACACACTTCCGAAGAACAAAGTGAAGGCCCTCAATCTCGTGAACAAGATCAAGGGCAAGATCAACCTCAATATGGCGGTGAACCACCAAATGATGCCCAAGGTCAAGTTCTCTCCTTCGAGCAAGTTCAAGATCAAAAGCAAGCTCAAGATCAAGAACAAGCTCAAGATGACGCTCAATATGATCAAGTTACCGCTCCTCCTTTCACATCGGAGGAGGAACTAGAGCGTCGTGCCGCGAAGATTGCTTTCAAGCTCACTACCAAAGGTCATCTCATGGAGAATGTGGTTGGAAGCCTAAGAAAGGGGGTAAGCACTCGTAGACAATTAGAAAACTATTGTGAACATCACGCGTTTGTCTCTTGTGTTGAACCCCAAAAGGTCTATGAGGCGATCGAAGATCCGTATTGGCTCAATGCCATGCATGAAGAAATCAACAATTCGAGTACAACAAGGTGTCGAGATGGTGCCAAGGCCATCGGGGAACCACAATGTCATTGGAACCAAGTGGATATCCAAGAACAAGCAAGATGCTCATGGGACCATCATTCGCAACAAGGCAAGGCTGGTAGCACAAGGCTACTCCCAAGTCGAGAGTATCGACTACGGTGAAACCTTTGCTCCCGTTGCTCGCCTTGAATCCATTCGTTTGTTGATTGCTTATGCTTCTCATCATAATTTCAAGTTGCAACAAATGGATGTGAAGAGTGCTTTTCTTAATGGTCCTATTAATGAGTTGGTATATGTCAAGCAACCCCCCGGGTTCGAGGATCCCTACTTCCCCGATCATGTGTATTAACTCGATAAGGCACTCTATGGCCTCAAGCAAGCCCCACGTGTGTGGTATGACCACCTTACTGAGTTGTTGCAAGATCGTGGATTTGAAGTCGGGCAAATAGATCCCACTCTTTTTACTAAGAAGGTCAAAGGGGAGTTGTTTGTGTGCCAACTATATGTTGATGATATTATCTTTGGTTCCCCTAACAAAGCTTTGAATGAGGAATTTGCCGCTCTCATGACCTCTAAGTTCAAGATGTCTTTGATGGGAGAGTTGAAGTTCTTCCTCGGTTTCGATATCAAGCAAAGAAGAGAAGGTACCTTCATCAACCAAGCCAAATACACTCAAGACATGCTAAAAAGATTCAAGCTAAGTGATGTCAAGCCGGCTTCCACTCCAATGCCCACCAAGTGCCAACTTGACATTGATCCCAATGATAAAGCTGTAGATCAAAAGGTATATCGCTCCATGATTGGCTCCTTGCTTTACCTTTGTGCATCTAGACCGGATATCATGTTGAGTGTGGGAATTTGTGCACGGTTTCAAGCCGCACCCAAGGAAAGTCACTTTGTGGCGGTCAAGCGTATCTTTCGATATTTGGCTCATACCCCAAACTTTGGCTTATGGTACACAAGAGGAGCTAGCTTTGATCTTTTGGGATATACATATTTAGATTGGGTGGGAGACAAAGTGGATAGGAAGTCCACCTCAAGAGGGTGCTGAGGGAGTCCTGGATTAAGGAGTCCTCGGACAGCCGAACTATATACTTTGGCTGGACTGTTGGACTGTGAAGATACAAGATTGAAGACTTCGTCCCGTGTATGGATGGGACTCTCCTTTGCGTGGAAGGCAAGCTTGGCAATTCGGATATGTAGATCTCCTTCTCTGTAACCGACTCTGTGTAACCCTAGCCCCCTCCGGTGTCTATATAAACCGGAGGGCTTAGTCCGTAGGACAAGAACAATCATAATCATAGGCTAGCTTCTAGGGTTTAGCCTCTACGATCTCGTGGTAGATCAACTCTTGTAACATTCATATCATCAAGATCAATCAAGCAGGAAGTAGGGTATTACCTCCATCGAGAGGGCCCAACCTGGGTAAACATCGTGTACCCCGCCTCCTGTTACCATTGGCCTTAGACGCACAGTTCGGGACCCCCTACCCGAGATCCGCCGGTTTTGACACAGACATTGGTGCTTTCATTGAGAGTTCCACTGTGTCGTCACGATAAGGCTTGATGGCTCCTTCAATCATCTTCAACGACGCGGTCCAAGGTGAGGTTTTCCTCCCCGGACAGATCTTCATATTCAGCGGCTTCGTACTGCGGGCCAACTCGCTTGGCCATCTGGAGCGGATTGATACCTATGCCCCTGGCCGTCAGGTCAGGTTTGGAAGCTTAAACTACACTGTCAACATCCGCGGAGACTTGATCTTCGACGGATCCGAGCACATGACAGGTGCGCCGAACAATCACGACGAGCATGACTTAGATTTGCCATCGGACAGTGTTCGGGAGATCGCGCCTGCGGCAGCCCTGGGAATCAATCCGGAGCAGATCATGCTATCCGAGGACGGGTGGATGGACCCCGCCAAAGAGGCCGCACACTCATCGGTGCTGGAGCCGAACACAGACTTCATCTCTAAAGATATCTGTGTCATCGGACCCTCAAACTCGTCTCCGGCCATAGGATCCGAACCGCGTACGTCCGTGCCTATCAAATTTGATTGGGCACCGGTTATGGAGTTTACCTCCACGGATATCTTTCAGCACTCACCCTTGGGTGATGTGCAAAATTCATTAAGGTCTCTCTCTCTGTCAGGGGACCCTTGGCCAAACTATGTCCGGCTGGAGTGGGAAGCGGACGAGGAAGAAATTCGTTCCCCACCCACCACCCACTTAATAGCCACTGTCCATGACTTAACCGACGTTCTTGACTTCAACTCCGAAGACATCGACGATATGGACGACGATGCACGAGAAGAACAGGAGCCACCGCCCTCTGGGCGGTGGACAACCACCTCATTATATGACATATACATGGTGGATACACCCAAAGAAAGCAACGGCGATGAGGCAACGGAGGGTAATTCCCTTGAGAAGCAAATCTAAGCACCGGCGTCATAGGCGCCGCTCTAAGCCCCGCCATAGCAAAAATAGCGATACATGCACAAGAGATGATAGTAATCCGCAGGGTGCCGAAGACGAAAACAATCCTGCCTAGCCAGGCTTCGAGCAGGCCGAGCAAGAAGATGGGCAAGCTAGCCCCAAGGAATAGGCAATTGATGGAGAATCAGAGGATGATAATTACATGCCTCTCTCCGAAGATGAAGTGAGCCTTGGCGACGAAGAACTCATCGTGCCTGAGGACCCCGTCGAGCAGGAGCGCTTCAAGCGCCGGCTTATGGCCACTGCAAAAAGCTTGAAGAAGAAGCAGCAGCAACTTCAAGCTGATCAAGATCTGCTGACTGATAGATGGACCGAGGTCCTGGCAACTGAGGAATACAGACTCGAGCGCATTACCAAAAGTTAACCAAAGCGCAGGTTGCTACCTCAACTCGACGAGGAGGCATTAAAGCCCACACTACCAGCGCATGATGCGGCTAACCGGCCACCTCGTGGCCGAGACAAAGCAACGTATCAGCCCGAACTCCAGCCTGCACCTCGTCGCCAATCAAACAATAACACTAAAGCCTGGGGCTACACAAACGACCTGCGAGACATATTGGAAAGCAAAGCAGGCCAGTCAAGATCGATCTACGGATCACGGGGGTGCGCCACAACGCATGATGATGACCGTCACGCCAGATATACTAAAAACAAGTCCGGCCGGGCCGAATACAACAAACCGGACTCATTTGAGCTGCGTCGTGATGTAGCCCGGCATAGAGGCGCCACACACCCCCTATGCTTCACGGATGAAGTAGTGGATCATGAATTCCCAGAAGGGTTTAAACCTGTAAACATTGAATCATATGATGGTACAACAGACCCCGCGGTATGGATCGAAGATTTTCTTCTCCACATTCACATGGCCCGCGGCGATGATCTACACGCCATCAAGTACCTCCCACTAAAACTCAAAGGACCGGCTAGGCATTGGCTAAATAGCTTGCCAGTAAACTCCATTGGCAGTTGAGAGAACTTGGAAGATGCATTCCTTGACAACTTCCAGGGCGCTTATGTGCGACCACCGGATGCTGATGACTTAAGTCACATAACCCAACAGCCCGGAGAGTCAGCCAGGAAATTCTGGACTCGGTTCCTCACTAAAAAGAACCAAATCGTCGACTGTCCAGATGCCGAAGCCCTAGCGGTCTTTAAGCATAACATTCACGACGAGTGGATCGCCCGACACCTCGGCCAAGAGAAGCCGAAGTCCATGGCAGCCCTCACGACACTCATGACCCGCTTTTGTGCGGGCGAGGACAACTGGCTGGCTTGTAGCAACAACACATCAAGAAACTCTGGCAATTCAGATGCCAGAGACAGCAACGGCAAGCCACGATGCAATAGACACAAGCTTCACAATAATGGCGACAACGCCGAAGACACGGCAGTCAATGCTGGATTTAGTAGATCCAAATCTGGTCAGCGGAAAAATCCATTCAAAAGAAACAATCCGGGTCCATCTAGTCTGGATCGCATACTCGATCGCTCGTGTCAAATTCACGGCACCCCGATAAGCCAGCCAACCACACCAACAGAGAATGCTGGGTGTTCAAACAGGCCAGCAAGTTGAACGCTGAAAACAAGGAAAAGGGGTTGCATAGCGATGACGACGAGGAGCCCCGGCCGCCGAACACAGGAGGACATAAGAAATTTCCTCCCCAGGTGAAAACGGTTAATATGATATACGCAACCCATATTCCCAAGCGGGAGCGGAAGAGTGCACTAAGGGACGTCTATGCGATGGAGCCAGTCACCCCAAAGTTCAACCCATGGTCTTCTTGTCCGATCACTTTCGATCGCAGGGACCACCCCACCAGTATCCGTCATGGCGGTTCGACCGCATTGGTCCTCGACCCCATCATTGACGGATTCCATCTCACACGAGTCCTTATGGACAGTGGCAGCAGCCTGAACCTGCTCTATCAGGATACAGTGCGCAAAATGGGCATCGACCCCTCAAGGACCAAACCTACAAAAAACACCTTTAAAGGTGTCATACCAGGTGTAGAGGCCTGTTGCACGGGCTCAATCACACTGGAAGTCGTCTTCGGATCTCCGGACAATTTCCAAAGCGAGGAGTTAATCTTCGATATCGTCCCCTTCTGCAGTGGCTATCACGCACTGCTCGGATGAACCGCATTTGCTAGATTCAATGCGGTACCGCATTATGCATACCTCAAGCTCAAAATGCCAGGACCTCATAGGGTTATAACAGTTAATGGAAACACAAAACGCTGGCTCCCTATGGAGGAGCACATGACAACCCTCGCAACAAAAGTACAAAGCAGCCTTCTTAGGCAGACCGCCAATTCGGCGATAAAACCCCCGAACACTGTCAAGCGAGTTCGGAGTACCCTGCAACAAGATCGTCCGGCACGTCCAGAGCTCGACTAGCAATTCGGCCTCCGTCCTAGTCCCAGTCAAGCGGCAAAATTTGTGCTGCGCGTACATAATTACGCACTCAAAATACCATGGGCATAGGCGGAGGCACGACTATGACACGGTCCACAATGCGGTTCGACCACCACAGGATCCGTGTATCTTTACACTTCTTTCTTTCAGGACCCTATCTTCGGGAAGCTCTTCCGATAACCCGACTATTGGACCCATAGCAGGACGGACACACCAAGGAGACAAGAAGCTTTGGCATACAAGGGAATTCTCAGGTGATCTCTGATAACGATCGTTATACCTGTTTTACATACCCGCACACAGGTCGCTCATGGTCAGGACGTGTCAAACAGTCCTATTTCGCTTATTGCACTACTTGTACACATACACCTTGGCGTATTATTCAAATAACAATGGAAAATAATGTATAGCGTCAGCTTACTATTACATTTCTCTATGATTTTCCTTTACCATTTATTTATTACAAATTGCACCCGTACATTTTGGTACGTTCAGTTCGCCAGGGGCTTTAGTGTACCCCATAACACGGCAAGAAAAGTACGAACACTTTCGACAGTGCAGCACCCCGAACTTATAGCATTATATGCATTAGCTCCGAATCATGTCTTCGGTCAATAGTTGGGTTTGCCCGGCTCCCATGTTTTGGTACCTTACGTTCCGCTATATCGGCTAAGGTAGCACAGGGAGAACTACTACGATTGTGTCCCGGTTCTTCCAGACGAGCACCTCAGTAGAGAAAGCCGAAAACTGACTGTCATGATGCGACAAGAGCTGTTCGCTGTTCGAGAGGTCTCAAATCCTTAAAGATTTTTTCCGCTTCAGGCGAGGAATCGGCCTTGTCCGATTTAGGCATGCATAGCTCCCCAAGTTCGGCCTTCCGGATACTAGGGGCTTCGCCAAAATTTAAAATTGTAGACTTCTATGGCTAAGTGAGAGTGATAAAGCTGTATAGTCTGATTGCCTTGTTCATTGCGCTAAACACCTCCTTAAAGGACCAAAAATTTGGATAAAGAGTGTTTAGATTTATCCCGAACACCCCAGTACTAGTTACATGGGGGCAGAAGCCGACGACTGGCCAACTCTCAAATTTTATAAACGGCCGCACAGAGGGTAATATTTTAAATCAACAAGCGTTATACAACGCACATGACCTTGTTTTCATATTATAGGATCACATGAATACATTTATTCAAACATTACATCCTTAGCACATTCATCCGCCACAAGGCGGGTACCCTTCAGGACACCGTCATAATACTTTTCGGGGTGGCGATGCTCCTTGCCCTCCGGTGGCCCCTATGTCACCAGCTTCTCGGCATACATCTTCGGCCAGTGCACTTTCGCACGGGCGAAGGCTCTGCGTGCACCTTCAATGCAAACTGACCGCTTAATGGCTTGAAGCCACGGATAGGCATTCACAAGCCGCTTTACCAGGCCGAAGTAGCTGCTGGGCAGGGGCTCACCAGGTCACATACGGACTATGAGATCCTTCATGACCAGTTTTGCTTCCTTATGAAGTTCGACCAGTTGCTTCAGCTGGTCGCTCAAAGGCATCGGATGTTCGACCCCAATATACTGGGACCAGAACAACTTCTCCGTCGAGCTCCCTTCCTCAGCTCGGTAGAACTCTGCGGCATCAGAGACGCTGCGTGGCAGATCTGTGAATGCTCCTGGAGAGCTTCGAATTCGGGTAAGTAAAAGGAAAGTCTCCTTCACATGCTTGCTTTGCATAATGAATGCCTTACCCGCCGCTATCTTCTTGGCTACCTGAATCTCCTAAAGGGCCTTCTGGGCTTTGGCCTTGGCGTCATGCACGCTCTGGAGGGCCTTCGCAAGCTCGAACTCTTGCGTCTTGGAGTCACGCTCCAAGGACTCGAATTTTTTGACGAAGTCCTGGAGCTCTTGCCGGACCTCATTAATCCGAGCCTCTCATTTCTCGTGCTCGGTGCGCTCCTTGGCCACCTTGTTTTCGGCCTCGGACAACGCCTTCTTAAGGGTCGCCACTTCGGTCGTGGCTCCTATTAAAATTCATGATGCTTCTATTAGCATCAACGATTTTTCCTTTATATAACACATGGACGGGGTATCGCTTACCTTT